>NW_011888809.1:3379750-3384760 GCF_000151845.1 Pteropus vampyrus
ACCTCTGCATCTTTAGTTTCAATATCTCCTTCCACATTCTCTAAATCATTTGATTCCTGATATCCTTTTAGTTCGAGTCCTTCCTCTCCTTGCTTGTCTCTCTAGATTCCCCCTCTCCTACAATTTAAGGCTCCTGGAATGCAAAGCTGTGCACAGATGTTTTCATCCTATGACTGCTTGACTGTTTCTCAGATGGTGTCTCTGAGCAGCTGTTCTGGTGTGTACCTCCCCCTTTCTCTGCCGTTGTGTTTTCTATCCAAACACCAGATTGCATTGCTGTTTCCTTCTTGCTGGAGAAAACCCAATCCACAGTGGCGATGGGTTACATTGTGCTTTCAGCCTCTTAGAGGTGGTCTGTGATGCAAAGGCATTGCAGAGCAGTGTTAGATCAAGAAGGCTTAGGAAATGCAGTTTCGTGCTATGATTTCATCTACTCATGGCCTGCTGTTTCTGGCGTGTCATCCATTGAGCTGGTGTTCTACAGGAACGTCTCTTTTCTCTATTTCCTTAGCCTTGCCCTGTGTTCCCATGGGCCTCTCTTGGTCTTTTGTAACCATGTACCCTCACTTGAGCCTTCACAACATGTTGGTTCTTCATCTCCTGACAACATGTGGGGTCAGGAGCTGGAGTCATGGAGTCATTGTACTTTGCAATAATAACTTTGAAGAGCCTTGGAGAAAAAATGGGGAGGAAGGGTGAACTGTCCTCATGAAGGGTCAATGGTGGCATGTTACAGTGGCCTGCCTTTCCTCTCTCCATTTTCTCTTGGTTCGTACTCTTGTCTTTGACTGCTTACTGAGAATTTGACTGTAGCAAGGGACCCATAGATATGGAAGATAATTCCCTGCCATTAAAAAGGATGCTCTTTTAGCTTACCCCTTGACTTCCCTTGAGAATTCATGATTTGGCTAAAGCTCTTCATTTCTATCTTTATTTCACTGATCATTAGCTCATCTTGTGGTAGAATGAGTTGCGTTCACCCTGTCCCTGGCCATCTTTCCTTATTGGAAATAGCGGTCTTGTTGAAGCTGTCCACGGTCCCTACCTAGACGCCTATGGACAGGGCGTACTCATGGGCATTAATTGGAATATTTAAGTAGAGCCCTAGAGAGCTGGGGAAAGACCCTCAGGAGAGTGGTGATACAGTCAGGGGAACTGAAGTAGGGGAGTGGGCTGGAGTGACTCCCTAACTGACCAGCCTAAATTTTCATGTATATTCACACAAGGCAACTGAGCGATGAAAGGCAGGAGGGGAACTCAGGCCTGCAAGGGCTTAATACCAGCAACATGGAGTGCATTTCACCATCCAGGCTTCCTTCACTTCACATAGCAGATCGTGTTCTGAAATTTATATGTGACATTTTCTTTGAAAGAATATATTTATTTCCAAAGTGAAGAGTGAGTATACCATAGGAGAAAGTATGACCTTTACAAGCAGGTGCACCTGAATCGAGCCATGGCTTTACCAGTCCATTCATTCATTCATTCAGCCATTCATTCGTTCAAAAATTAGTTTATCAAGAGCATTCACTGTCCCAGGCTTAATGCCAAGAATGAGGGAGATGACACTGGTGAGTTTTCTGTGTCAACTAGGATAATTTAGTAACTTCTCTCAGCTTCAATTTCTCATCTATAAAATATGAATGACATTACTTACCATGTAGATTGTCATAAAGGTTGAAATAAGGATATAGTTTCTGGCATATATCAATTTTTTTATACCAAGGATTATAATTCTATAATATCCCATTTCACATATTACATACTTTTTTTAAGTCAAACCTACCTATTTAGAATGACTTACAATAATATTATTTTTATTAAGGTTCCCTACGTAAACATTTCTCTCCTACTAATAGTTTAGGCATACTCACTCAAGCTGACTGCAATGGAGATTTCAGAAATCAACCCAAGTTCTAAATGTTAGAGCTATAACATTGAACTTGGCTTCCTCTCCACAGAGGAAGGCCTGCTTAGTCTTAGCTTTGACACAGTGTAACGTGGAATAACTTGCTTTGCCTCTCTCTGGACTCCACTTCTCTATCTATGAAATAGTTATAATAATAACTTCCTTACTTACTTTGTAGTGATCTTGTAGAGATTAAATGCAATGAATGATTCGACAGCATTTTAACACTTTAATTATATAATTTTTTGTTTTGTTTTCCTGTTTTTAAGGGAGGAATGAGAATAACTAGGAATGTCTTGCTCAGTTCTCTTTCTTCTGAAAAATTATCTTATTTCCTTAGCTTTTGTAAATTTGCACACTTAGATGTTAATTCTGAATGGCAAGCAATAATGATGGTGGATCCAGGTTTGAAGAAGGTGAGTTTGCCAACATTTAAATTTACAAACTAGGTACATTTGAGAAGAAATGTTCATATTAGGAAGTACTTTATTTTACAAAAAGGCTATTCTTTGGCTTTCTTAAACAAGTGGGGGCCAACAACAGCACATTTAAAACACGGCTTAATGTTTAGAATTACACCTGTTGCCCAATTTGAAATGAACCTGCATAGCAATTTCAGAGCACAGGTTAATATTTGAATTTTTGTCCTAATACCCATTTAGTGTACACAGTGATGGGCTTGGCTGTCCCTACTCCTACATAACTCACTACTGAGTCTATTGTAGTATGTTTAGTTTGGGACTTTGGTTTAGCAGGTGGTTTTGAATGAACTCCAAAGAAACCATTATAGTTAGAAGGTCCAGAAAGAAAATAAGTTGAACAGATTCTAAAGCGTAATAATTCAATCACAAGTCTACACTAAGTGCCTGTTGTGTGTACCTGGTCCTGTACTAGAAGATGTGTAGTCAGGAAGGCTTCCTGGAAGAAGTGACATATGAGTTGAATCTCAAGAATCGCATAGGTGTTTACCATGTGAAGAAGGAGTCTAAGGGAAAGCAAGGTGCAGTGGACTGTCTGACCAATCTAGAATAAGGATGATAGAACATGGGGAGCTCGTTTAAGTGTAGGGAACAGTGGAGGAGCAGTGATGGAAGAGTCTGGAGAGAGTCAGCGGATGGGCTGGGGAGGGCATCCTCTGCCACACTGTGAAGTTGCTGCAAATGCAGATTAAGGAGCAAGTGCTGAATAAAACATTCCTTACGAAGCACGTCAGCTCATTCTCCTCTGCACATTCGCTCCATGAATGTTCTCACGGAGCTGAGGAGCAAAGGGCTATTTTGCTCCTATGTGTAGGGGATTAAGGTTCCTTTGGTAAATATTCTGCTCCTGGGCCCAGTGTGCTGATGGGCCACAATTTAGGAGGAAACGCTCCTGCCTGGGCAAGTCAGGTTTCATGGGTTCCACCCATTAATTCTCTGTAAAATAAACCACATGGATTATTTTTTTTTCCTGAAGGGCTTGCTGTCTCCTTAGTGTGTACTGCATTTATGGAGTTATTAACAAGTTCTCACAAAATCATATAAACTGGGATTGAGAAAGCACGTGAACGCTAAGAACACAATCTATAGCCCAGATAGAGCCTGTCTGTTCGCGGCTGGGAGGCTCACAGGAGGAGGTAGGTGTTGGGATCATGGGGTGGGTTAGGAGAGAGGGCATGAACTGTTAGGGTTCTGAAGGGGAACTTAGTGACAGGAACAGGAATGGTAGAAAACCCAAAAGCTTAAGATCAGGACTCCAAGTTTGATTTTGAAAGGACTTGGGAATAGAGTTGATTGTAAACGCTCATTTTTTTTTTTTGCTGCGGTGCAAAAGCGTCTTCAGTCGGAGACATCAGGACAGTGAGAGTCAAAGACCGGCATTCAGCTCTCGGGCTCAGCGGCCCCCCGAGCTGGACTAGGCTTGCAAAAATATAAAAGAAAATTATTTCGAGAAACGTCAGAGGTGTTGGCCTCAGCCGTAGGAAGCAGAGTGAAAGCGGGGAGCAGAGAAAAGCAGAATCCAGGACTCCTGGGCTACTTGGCCTCCAGGACCCAGCAGAGAATGGCACCGCTCAACGCTTTCTTGTTGTTAATCATTTTTCTCATTTTCCCTAGTTGTTAACCCTGGGACCATACTAATCATCTCCTCGTTTCCCTGCCCGTGGCTTACATGGTTCCTTGGTTATTACATCTGAGTTTAATCATTGTCCAAACTGAGCTCCATGTATTCCTTGCAATTTCGCCCCTGATTCAGTTTGTGTTTTGCCAGGAAATGTAGCTGTGCAGAAATGGAAAGAATATGTTTAGAGAGAAGAGAGTCAGAGAGGGAGGGTCCAGCTCAGGAAAGGGGGATGGGACTCTGCGGTGATGTGCGGAAGATTTTTTCCCCTGGTTCCCAAGACAGTGATGCAAAAATTCAGAAAACTAAAGAAAAATCAATGCTGCCCACAACTTGCTTTATCTCTTCTTTATTTTATTTATTTATCTTTTAATTTTTTTCGTTGCGGAAAGAAGAAACTGGAGAGGTAAACTTGGTATCAGAAAAGTAATTAAATCAAAAACATCAAAATGTAGTCAACTTGATATTTAAGTAGGAATTTTCTGGAAGGCATGTTCGACTTCTGCTCCCATCTTCCTCTGCAGCAGCCCCCTTCACTCTCAGGGTTCCTCATGTTTCAGAAACAGTGTGGAGGAGGCAGGGCTAAGTCAATCATGGGCTCTTCAATTACTAGGAACTGTCAATGCTGGCCAGCACCAGTTGATGCTGGAAGATATCAGAGGTGTTATTTATCTCTCCACTCTCTAAGGTTGTTTAATTTGGAGAAGTCAAAGATTAAAATCAGCTCCTTAGAGACTAGCTCTCAAAATCTTAAGGAAATTTATGAATAGATTAGAGTAATTTTTTTTCCCCCCCGGAAATTGTTTTCGGTTCTCTTGAGGATTCCTTTCTTTTGGGGACTTGCTTTTTTTTCTTCGGGTTCCCCCCTTCCTTTTTTTTTTATCACCTTTAAACCAAATAAACATGTACATCTTTACCCCCATTTTCCACATTAACAGCCATCTTATTTTGCTCCTTTAGAAGCAAATCTCCTTAAAAGAATTGTCTATGATATGCGCTGTCTG
>NW_011888809.1:3385198-3394190 GCF_000151845.1 Pteropus vampyrus
CATCTCAAATATATATGCCTTCCAAATTTATTCTCTAAGCCCGGATCCCCTCTCTGAGTTCCATACATATATAACCACTGACTGCGCAATACTTCCACTTAGATGTTTAATAGAAATCTCAAACTTAATATGTTCAGGGCTAAGCTCCTGATCTTTCCCCTTAATCTGCCTCCCCTGAAGTTTGCCTCATTTCAGTTAATGCCAAGACCGTTTTTCCTATGGCGTAGGCGACAAGAGTTTGTTAGCGTCCTTCACTCATCTTTTACGTAGCCCTCACCTAACTATCAGCAAATCCTATGGACTCTACTTTTGAAACATCTAGAATTGGATGACTTCTCACCCATACAGCTGCTAGTATTCTGGTCCAAGCCATCACCTTGGGTCCGGATTATTGTATTATAATTTATTCTTTGAATAGCAGAGACTAGCCATGTCCAGATGGGATTGTCACACGTCTATTTTATAATTATCCTCCTGATATTAAATCCTAACTTGTATTATGGTAAAATCTAGATTCCTCATTTTATTCAATGATTCTTGAGCGTACTGTTCAGGGTACTTTCAAGTGTGAGGATTTCATTAATGTATAAATCAGACAAACTCCTAATTCTTTGGAGCTTGTATTCTAAAATGAGGAGAGGGAGTTAATGTAACTGGTCAGAATTTTGGAAGGTGATAAGTGCTGTGTAAATTAAGACACAGGATAAAATAGATTGGCCATATTGTGTGTGAGTGAGTGTGTGCGTGCACGCACATGTGTGTGTTGTATGTGTTGTGGTGAAGAGATGGGGGAGAATTTTAAATAGAGTGGTCAGAGAAAACCTCAGGAAGGTGATATTTGGGTATGTCTTGGAGAAGAAAGGGGATTCTTGGCTGGGGAAGAATATTCCAATCAAAGGGACCATCCAATGCAGAATCTCCAAGGCAAGATCAAAGCAGCATATCTGAAGGGGCTAGAGTGGTCATGAAGAGAGACTGGATAGAATAGGAGTGGGAGCAGTTAATGTCACTTGGACGTTGGTGAGGGAACCCAAGATTTTGTTTTATTTTTACTAATATTCATGGAAGAGTTATTTACTCAATGAAATTATTTACAAAAATGGTTTTATTCTGACCTCCAGGGATAATGAGATAATTCCAATAGCATAGCCCCTTTTGGGTTCTTGAGGAGACTCTGTCAACAATTGCTTAATCAGTGTTAAACTCAAGATTTTGTTCTTTTAATCTGATCTTTATATGAGAATCATTCATTTATTTAGTCAACGAACAGATATTTTTTTTCTTCAAAATAATTTATATAAATGTTCTTATGCTGACTTTTAGAAGATTTAGACAAGTCAACATATAGCCATTCCACTTGGTTATTTCATCTTAGAAATTTGAAATACTTCAATAGTTATCATCATAACAACAGATCACTATCCAAATTCTGCTTAAACAATCTTGGTTATAGCTGAATCCATTACTGAATTATTTTAATTTTTGTGAACTTTATCTTGCAATTCATTAGTTGTTTGAAAAGAAGTCCCAGATTCCCCTGAGTCATGTCTTCTCTGGTTCTTACATTCTAGATCTTTCTAGTGTTCCTCACGTGAGTTCCTCCTCATCTACCTGGTGTTTCAGATTACTTGCCATTTAGTTGACCCTCTTTTAGACAAGGACATTGTAATTCTTACATTTCTATGTAAGAAACATTCCTGGTCTTGAATTTGAATTCTTTCTTCTTTTCTCATAAGTTAAACTCCAGCCATGGTTATGGACAAAAAGGTGATGAAAGGAAGTCACTTAGATCCTGGCGTTGATGGTCGAGTCAAGAATTTTGTCACATGATGGAAAGAATTTCCTTCTCTGATGGAAAAGTTCTATAATCGATCTTCACAGCCCTAGTAAAGAGATTAATTACTTTGACTTAATTGATTGCATGTAGTTTCTCAACCTATTCAAGATCCTAGGAACCAAACTCAGCTATGAGTTTCTATTTGAATTCTATTTAAATGAGTTTATATTTAGTTCCATCTGTGTTTATAACTAGCATGACTCCTGGTGCCAAAGCACATAGATGCTCAGTGTGTTACAAAAGCAAAGAGGCTAGGTTTCCTCCTCGTTTAATTTCCTGTTTGTGATATGAGTGAAGTTAAGGTGAACCTGATGGGCATGTTTCATGTTCTATTTTTACCCTGGTGATAAATATCACTTCCCCTGAGCATCATGTGAATTCATTTCTGTTTGGGGAAAACCCATGATTTATTGAAAAGTTAAATTGGCAGAAGAAACTCTCAAACTATACATATAAGGCATCCATCTACTCGTTTGAACTTCTACCCGGCAGAGTTTCCTTTTAGTCTTGAGAAAGTCTTCTAATATTACAAAGAGTCTTTCTTCCTTAGGGTATCTGTTTAGACCTTTTGAAATCCCATCCATCTATCAAGGTTGAGCTAAAAATTATTTTAATATGAAATTTTTCTCAGCCTTCAGCCAGAGTTGTATTTTCCTAAATGCCAAAATCAGCCGTAGCACCTTGCTGTGTCATCCGTCTCACTTCACTGGTGTCCTGGTTACTCACGGTCAGATTTCCATCTCCAGCTCCTTCCATGTTGAAGCTTCTGGTAGATACTTTTCCTTTTTTCCCTGACTGTCATGAATCTTAACCCTCTTCCTCTGGTAAAAGATATCATGATGTATGTGACGATGAGAAGCCCTGCTTCTGACTGCAAAGACCAAGAAGTCTGGAAAATAGTTTTCTCTTGCTTCCAACGCTGGGGTACGCACATGTAACTTAAATTAGCTTATTAGCATAGGCCGACCTAGAACCTTAACTTGTAGCCTTGGTACCCATCACGAGGGGCTGTTGAGAATTGATTCCAGCCCTGGTGTTGACAGGAGCTATTGTCTGGTGGGGATCATGACTCCGATGTCCAATGGTGGCATCAGTATTGTCCCATCCAGACCATTCCTGTACTTTGATCTTGCCTCTGGTTCTGGTTCCTGCCCATTTTCTGGGGCTGCCTCTTCATTTACATGTTGAGATTGAAACTACCTAGACCTTTTCTAAGAAACCATCATTTCTGTTGTTTATGACTGAGAACCCTAACTGGCAGAGGAAGAATGTTTGTTTTATTCAGATTTAATGACCTAAAACATATTTACTGAATGCCACCTTTTCACTTCTGAATATAGGATCTCCATATAGACTTTCAGCGGCCTGCAGGTTAGCTGTTTGCCTTTTAAATTTTGTAGGGTTCTAGTATTAAGGTGTGCTAGAGATCTCAAGCCTAGATACCTTCCTGGACATTTGGAGTCATTAAAAGATTTAGAAAACAGGAGGGACATGACCGAGTGGACCACTCACTCCTGCTGAGTGGCTGCAGTGACCGCTTTGGTATAGCAAGCACCAGGGACCCAAGCACTAGGCAGTTTCTTTTTGTTATAGTTTTTCTGTTTTTTGTTTTTTGTTTTTTGTTTTTTTTTTTGTTTTTGGCTCCAGATCTTGCCAAGGGACTTGTAGAAATGAGAGTTTTCCAGAGTCTGAGAACAGAAATAAAAGGGCAGGAGCGAGGAAAGCCCAGCCTCCTATAACCAGTGTTCAGAGACCCGCTGAGTCTGGAAAAATGGTTTGAGGTTTCCTGGTGGTTCCATTGCTCTGCCACCTCCTGCCTGGGATCCCCTGGCACTGGTAGAGCCATGTATGTTTTTTTAGGGGCGGGGGGGTGAGAATGTAAATTTTTCTGTAGGGAGTCATCCTCTGGCTGCAAGTGATGAGCTTTCTAATGGGTTTGTGATGGCTGCAGCCCTGCCTGGAGGCTCGGCTTCTGCTCAGCAGCTGCCACAAAACTGTGCTGCCGGCCTGCCACCCCAACCCCCCGCCCCCCGGCCTCAAGGGGGGACCCGCTCCAGGTTTGTGCTACTTCACCGACTCTAGAAAGCTGTGCGTTTCCACCTTGGGGAGCAAGATAAGTATGTTTATCCAGCACTAGGCTTGGAATGAGAGGCTTCTCCTTGCGGGAATGCATCCATCACTTCTCAGGACTGACCTATTGTGGTAGTTCCTCTTGTAAATGATGTTTTGCTCTTCCTGATTGCAGAACGAAATGAGAGCTTCACAATGAAGCATGTAGTAAACAATGAGGCAGCAGCCCTTCGGGTTTCCAGTTCTCTCGAAATAGCATTCTGCCATAAGGGGCGGGAGTAGTGGCTTTGGGGACGATGAAATAGACTGGGAACCTCTTTGGACTTCCTGATTACGGTTAGCTGAAAGGGTATTAGATGATTTCCATGTGACATTTGACCTCCAACACTGCTCTAGGTCCTGCCCAGGAACCTGCCATACCTCAGTTTACACCAAACCATTCAAGCGGAAAACCCCACTGCAGCCTCTCAGTGTACAATGGAGCCTAAGCGCACAGCTTGCATTTCAAAACCAGAACAAAGGGGCATTTGTTCTTTACACTGAGTGGCTAGAAAGCATTTTCAAAAACATTTGGAGACAAAATTATGTTGATTTGATTTAGGATAAAAATCAGTGGGTTGTTTTTCTGAGATGCGAGGCCACCTCTTCTTTACACGTCCTTCCCTTCTCCTTTGAAATTAGCTGTGAGAACATGATTCCTTGTATTTATTAGCAGTACTTCTGCCGTTGTTCCTATTAAATGAGTTATTCTGAGGTCAATGTGAAAGTCCATCTGGAATGTAACAAAAAGATATCAAAATAGAACAGCCTCTTTGTGATCATTAAGACAATGTAAAACAGAGAGAAATCTATACTATTGACCCAACTTTGATATTTTCTGCTGTAGTTTAGGGTCGTCACCACCAATCTCAGTAACTCAACTCATTACATGTTGCAGAAGCTTCGTAAACCGTGCGATTAATAATCCTCTTAGGAATCAAGGCATTACAAATAGTGTGTTATAAGCTCTGGTGCGTGAGAAATATAGCCACCAGGGCCAGCTAGTGCCATTTGCAGCCTGGGACAGTGACTTCTTCTGCATGAGCTCCTTTTGACCAATTTTTGGATCCTGAGATCTCTTATGACTTAAGTTGTGCTAAATGACAAATTCGCATTGCCAACAACATTATGGGTCTTTGTTCCTTATTGGCTTCAGGTAGAGGCCATTGAGGAGAAGCTTTGTCATGACCAAGTAGGGATGCTGAGAGAATACTAAGATGATAAGCACTTCTGTGTGGCTCGTCTGTCACCACTCATATCCTTTCTATGAATATTTTAACATGAAAATTACAACATCTAACTCATAACAATAAGAACAATAACAGTCCTATTTTTTTAGTATACTTATGTGCTTATAATTAAATGCTCCCCTGAGTTTGTGTATGGGAGCTTACTCTTTGAAAGTCGAGTTATTTTACATTACTATATTCCAAGGCTTGTTTTGGTATCTCCTGAAGGAGTTGGACATTGATAGAAGATTCTGCTTTGAACCAGGAAAACCAGAATTTGAAAAGATTAAAGTGAGGAGACTTGCAGACTCTCTCACCACTGTATCCTCTTAGATTTAGATTTTGAAAACAGAAAGTTAGTTCCTTGATTGTGGTTCTCTGTTCATAGGTTGGATGGGACACAGGTTCTCTGTTCATAGGTTGGATGGGACACAGAAGGCAAGCTGCACACTGTAAGTGGGTTATCAAAGTGAGCCTTTTGTGGAGTTTGCTTCTTTTTGTTTCTCTGTCTCTGTCTCTGTCTCTCTGTCTCTCTTTCTCTCTCTGTCTCAAAATTTGTGATTCTTGGCAAAAAAAAAAATATTGTTAATTTATAAACTGTCCTCAAATTATACAATAAATTGTAAAAGGAAAGATTTGGGCTCCCCAACTGGGCCAGGACTTTACAGCAGAAACCATGCCTTTTTGAAGCCTGTGTGTCATCATATCAGCAGTTTCAGAAAAGAATAGCTAAAGAATGGTGATTTAGGCTGCTTGTTCCATACACTCCTTTATCTTAGGAAATTGTCCCTAGGAAGTTGTATCTTTGGAAGTCCTGGTTTCCATTTTGTTAATGATAGAATAGAAAAATAGAAATATTCCTATATTATAGATGAGGAAATTGAAGCTTAGCGTGGGTAGATGTCATTCTAGTAACAAGGCGACTGAGGAATAGCGAGGGTGGAATTGGGGCTCACGTTAGTGGGATGACAAAGCCTGTACTGCATGTATGATAATAACCTTTATTACAGGAGAGGCTGTAACCCGGCTTGGCCCAAAAGAAGAACCCATCTTTCCACCTCACTTCACGCACGCGTGCGCGCACACGCGCGCACACACACACACACACACCTCTGTAAACTATATAGAGTAGGTTACTCTCTAGGGTCACCATGGCCACGGCAGTGACTGGGATGCAGCCAAACAAGGAGCTTTTTCTATGAGACTTTAGACCAATGTGTTTCCTACAGACCAAGCTCTGCAGCTATGACAGTATTTCTTGGCAAGCTAGAGAAGTCATCCTTGTAATGTTTTCTGGCTCAGCTGGTACTCAATGAAGGCTTATTAAAGTGAATAGAAGGTTCCAATTCTGGCATAAACCTTAGGAAGTTCTCACATGTGCATAGTCCTTTCGCTTTTCTGAGCACTTGCATACCCATTATCTTATTAAAGAACCTCGTTAAAAACCTATGAAAATGTCCCCGCTCTGCAGAGGAGACAATCTAGTTTCAAGAAGAGTTGAGATTATCCCAAGTTCACAGCACAAGCCAGTGAGTCAGCATTAAATTGTGGTTGGGAATCAGGTCTTGAAGTTTGTGGTGCATTGTGCTTCCCAAGATAGTCTTAGATAGTCATAGGTACTGTGTTAGTTAGGGTTCTTCAGAGAAACAGAACCAATAGAAAGAAAGGTAGATAGGTAGATAGGTAGATCGATAGATAGATAGATAGATAGATAGATAGATAGATAGATAGATAGATATTGATATCTATATCTCTATATATCTCCATCTATTTCTATCTATCTATATACATGTATATGTGTGTGTATATACACATACATACAGACACACCCAGTAATAATGTTTAGCCAAGTATCTGTGATCCAGTCAAGACGATAGATAAAATTAACCATCACAAGATACCAAGTCACCTTACTGTACTTGCTTTTGGATAGATAATTACATTGTTGCTTTTTATAGAACAAGGAGAGCCAGCTATCATCCTCTGTTTATTTACAGCCAAGGACATTGCTGAGTGGGTGTTATAGTTGACTGGTGGCTCTGTTGATTAGTTAGCATAAGCTTGAAGTTATAGTTCCAGCTATCCATGTGGCCTACTGACCAGTAGCGGTGGCATCACATGGGCGCACGTTAGAATCTGAAGGCCATCTCAGTCCTACTGCATTGGAACCTGGATTTTAACAAGGTCCTCGAGTGATTTGTAAGTACATTAAAATGTAAGAGGCATTGCCATTGTATCATCTGCTACAAGTGCCCACCCCGTTCCTTAACTAAGTGAAGAAAATGTATTAGGGTTTCGCCACAGGCCGTTTGGGGGGTAGATTATTCTGGGAGTGTTCTGAGGGGAAAAATAACCAAAAGCCCTATAAAGCAGTGGTTCTCAACCTTGGCTGCACATTGGCATCACCTGGGGAGCTTTAAAAGTAGCCTCATGCCTGGTACCTCACTCCTTGATAATCTGATTTGGATGATCTTAGGTCTGGTCTATTTTTGGGGAAGTTTCCAGCCTCTTCGATCTTCTGTTCTGAGTCAGATTGGAAGTGAAGCTTTTGATGCTTACTTGTGTTTTTCTTAACTGTGAAATAATCTTTGGGATGCAGAAAAAATGTGGGCAGCTTGTGGAACTGTGGGAAGAAACGTAGAGAAACAGAATGAAGTCGTGAGACAGGCATGGGGTGGCAAAGAACGATGAAGCCTGATCCCCATTCCCTTCCGCAACCATGGGCTCACGGTCCTGAGTGTGGTTCCTGTTCATTCCCAGTGGCAGGAAATACCCACTATGAAGTCAGGTGTCATAAAATTTCGAAGCTGAGAGTTGCACAGAGAAATCATTTGGTGCCGTTTCTGTTTTAATTTGATGAATATCTACTCTTTCCAGCTCTGAGTAATGATTCTTCCCTTAAAGGTCACAGAGATTTTCCCTGGAACAGCCTCATTTATTCTCTCCCATGCTACCTTTTATTTTTCTTCCTTCTTTCCTCCCTTCCTCCCTTCTGCCTTCTCCATTGAACGCACAATTATTAAGTACTTTCTGTGCACTTGGACATAATTTGTCATTTTCCTTTTGATTATGAGTACATTACGCTTTTCTGAACCTTTCCTTTTTACTCACATTCCTTGATGTTTAAAATATAATCCAGAACTTTAATGAAAGTCTAGAAAAGAGAAAGGGTGAGGGAAGTTTGGCTTCTGTACCGAGGATGTTTGTATTTAGCTTGTGGACAATTTGGAACCCTTGTTTACTTTTCCTTGTCCCAAAGTGACCCTCTATAGAGTCACTTTATCTTGCCAAGATCTGTTCAAATTTTATTCTTTTCCTGTGGTGGTATTAGCAAATCCACCTAACTTGGTATAGTCAACAGATTTGATGAGCACATTGTCGATTCCTTCATCTCAGCCATCAATAAAGATATCGAATAGGCAATAAAGACATTGAATCTTGTCATACTTTGAGACAAAGGCATGGGTGTTTACAATAACACTTGTGACCCAAGCAATCCTGCTGATTAAATTCCTACTTTCTTCTTCTCAGAATCGGTCATCAAGTTCATGGGGATTGTAGTTATACAGAGGACTTCAGATGTCACTGGAACTGGTGTCAACCAGTCCCCTAATCTCTCTGCTCTTTCAATATATCAAGCACTTTTCACCTGTCTCACTGGAGCTTTTCATTCCCTTCGTTTTCATTCTCTTCCCCTGATGTGGCAACTTGGACTCTGGACTACACTGATGTTAAAACACCTGCATTTTGCCCTTGGTGTCTTATGATTCCTAGTCATGCCCATTTCCACCATAACTTTTTAATCTCCCCAATTTGT
>NW_011888809.1:3395240-3407674 GCF_000151845.1 Pteropus vampyrus
TAAGCCATTGCAAATCGTATAAAATCAAAACCTACGTTAAATGCTTTTCCAAGGATAAATATAGGGCAGTTTGAGAACTTCTAGGATGTTTCCCCTTGACAAAGTAATTTTTGAGTTAAAATTGAGAGGATGATCAGAAATTATTTAGGAAAGATAGCAGGGAGGTAGAATATTCTTGCCACAGGCAACATAAAGCTCCACAGTGGAAACAAGATCAATGTGATTTGAAGAGTGGGCATGTGTTCTGTGACACAAGGCTGCAGAGGTGTAGAACTTAGGCAGGTCCTGCCTCATAGACCTTGAGAAGAATTTGGTTTTGGTTTTTATTCTATGAGCAATTATCTGAAGCTATTAAGGGCTCTAACGGGGCCGGGCCATGACCTTGGTTTCGTTTTACAAATTTCTCTCTTAGGCTATTTGAGAAAAGATTAGACAACAGCAAGAATTTTGGAAGATCATTCAGTAAATTATTGCTGTAATCCAGGGAAGGAGGTGTTGGCAGCTTCAGACAGGGTGATACTGGTGGAGACAGGATGATATAGGAATCAAGATGAATAAACCTTTGTAATGGCATGAGCGTGGGGATTAAGGAAAGGAAGAATCCAGTGATTGTTCCAAGGTTTCTGGCATGGCATGATACGTGGAAGGTGATGCTACCCATGGAAGAGACTAAAGGAGAACCATATTGGAGAGGGGGAGATCATGGGTTTATCATGGGTTTAACATATTTTTCAGTCCTAGTGGAGCTTAGCATATGGGTCAGGAGTTTTCAGGAGAGATCTTGACTAGAGCTATCAATGTGGAATGCTTAAAAGTGCAGAGATAATGAAAGGATGTGGGTAACAGTGACTGAGAAGAAGGTGAGATGATTGAAGGTCTAACTGGACACTGAAAAATTCTATTCTATTCTTTTTGTACCCTTCGTTATACTGGGCATAAGCCTGAGTTTATTCATCAAGTTTAATTAGTGTTTACCAGACACTGTACTAGTCTATGGCTATTTTTTTACAATGCTTATCCATTATTCTACAACATTTTGTTAATATTTGCAAGATACTATGTACCATTCAGTGGTCTTTGTTTAATTTGCATAGCTTTCCCATAATGTAGGTACAATTATTTCCATTTTAGAGATAAAGAAACTGAAACTCAGAGAGTTTAAGCAAATACTCAAGTCAAACAACGCAGAAGTGCCAAAGCTGGATTACAAATGGTTTTTCTTTTTACAAACATTCATCCTGACCTCTTGTCTATAAAAGCCAAACAAAGGTGATCTCAGTAAATACTTATTTGTTGATTAATAGAGGCCAGATAAACTAAATATCTGAGAATTAGTAAATGTTACAGATTTTCCATTTTTCTAATCACTAGTTGTGAAATAAGCCATGTTCTTGGGTCCACCCAATATAAGATCCTTGTCTCTGGTTTAGGAAATTGTACAGAGCATGTCAGATGTGGTCTGGCCAGCATAATCCACAGCTGGTGACCCTGGGATCTAAAGCTGTTTAAAAGAACAGACAGACAACAATGTCCCTCTTTAGCCTTCATGAAACCCTCCCAAATGTGTAATGCTAAGTGTATTCGAGGTGATAAAAATTCACATAAAAAGAGCACTTCTTGGAAGTTATATCTTCATAGGGAGGAACGTGAAGGTAAGGTAACTGTATTAGTCAGCTCAGCTGCCATAAAAAATACCCTAGGCTTAAACAACAGAAATTTTTCTTCTTATAATTCTGAAGGCTGGAAATAAGAGATTAAAGTGCCAGCATGGTCAGATTCTAATGAAGGCTCTCTTCTTGGCTTGCAGAAGGCTACCTTCTTGCTGTGTTCTCATTTAACAGGGAGTCGGGGAGGGAGAAAGAGAGGGGTGGGGAAGGAGAGCGAGAGGGAGATGGGGAGAGGAAGAAAGAGAGGGGGAGAAAGAGAGAGAGAGAGAGAGAGAAGAGAGAGAGCATGAACGAGCTCTGGTGTATCTGCTTATAAGGGACACTAATCGCATCATGTAGGCTCCACCCTCTTGACCTCATCTGAGCCTAATTACTTTGCAAAGTCCCCATCTCCAAATTCCATCCATTGAGAGTTAGGGCTTTAACATAAGAATTTTGAGGGAACACAATCCAGTCCATGTAAGTGACAAATGGTTCCTGAGACTGACGAATTCTCCAGAAGGTGGAATTCTAGTGCTAAAATGGGGACAGTCCTGGTGGAAGAGAGTAGTTGGTCACCTTGTATGGGTGGGAAATCACCATTTTTTCCCACTTATTCAGGAAAATCCTCATGGAAGTAGAATTTCAATGACTATTTAAAGGATAGAAAATAATCAAGGATGGCATTGAATTGGGAAAAGGGTAAGTGAAAACACGTTGCCAGCCAGATCACCAGAAACACTAACCCCTTCAAGGCTATTAATGAGAAGCTATTAGGGTGTGAGCCCAGAGCAGTGTCCACACTTCTCCCAAGGCTTCTGGTGACAGTGATGGAGTTGGTATCCTGTACCCTTCAGACAGTCCAGGGGGAATGTCTAAGCTGTGACTGGAGAACTGGTTTCACTGATGTCAAAGAAATGGAATATTTTTTATCTACTCTTTCTCCACCTTTTCCCTGGACCAGTTTGATCTTTTTTTAAAAAAAAGATATGATATTTTTGTAAAAATTCTGTTAACTTACTCCCAACAAGACAAAATACTATATAATTAATTAGTTATTCTGATATTCTAAGAAACACATTATTGGCACACAAGTAAGTATAGTGTCTACAAAATCAATTATAAAGCCTCCAAGAGCAGGACTCCTGCAGTCTCTAGATTTAAGGTCTTTGAGTTCTTTTTCATCTCTAGTTTATCTTCAGTGCATGCATGGAGAAGTTACAGAAGATAAACACTTGACATAAAGAAATACTGCATATTCCACGCAAAGACACTTGACGAGCACCATACGTACAAACCAAGGAACGAGTCCACATAGCGTGCATTCTCTAAGTCACTATTTTGACAGCCATCTCTGTCCTACCTTACCTATTTTTTCCCTTAATGCTTCCAGGTGAGCCTATATTATATTTCTTATGTCTGCATATAAGAAATGTATATATATATTGCTATATGCATATAATTATACATATACTAATATGCATATATTTCATATATATGCAGTGTTGTAATAATCAGAAAATTGTGATTGATTGTTCCAAAGTCGATTTTTAAAAATCAAAAAACGTATATAAAAGAGATGCTTTCCTTTCGTTAATCACCAATGTCTTTTAAGAAAACGATGGCCAAGTGCGTACAAAATTGTTATGAATGTTATGAAGGCCTTGGTTTTGTACATTTATTTTAACCAAGAATTATAGATTGTTAAGAAGGACCTTCACAAGCCCTTTGTGCAACACCCTGATTTTTATAATGATGGGCAACTAGCACCTTCCTCCGAGTTACATACCTGTTTGGTGGTCAGGATGGCATGAAATACAAGTTCAGTGGGCTCTGTTCTAGGACCCTTCTGTCTCTCATCCATCGTCACACTCATGGGAAGCATTCGAATGCCCCTCATCTGTTCAAGGGAAGAGGATTGGCTTGGCTGGTGAGAATGGAGGTGGCTTATTCACCAGAGGTGGGGTTGGAGTTGGAGAAGGGGGTCTCCATCCCACGGCTGTGGGGGACTCAACCTCTAGAAAAGTGAAGGCAAAGGTGGAGTGGAAGCCAAGGGTCAGTAAACCAGTTCTCACGGGGCAGAGCTGAGGGTCCATAGGCAAAACTCTGAGGGACCAAGGAACGATAATCAGATTAAGAGATAATATACGAGATAGAAATAACTTGAGAAATTGCTTGGCAAAGCGCTCTTGTCTGAAGCCAGAATTTTTGTGCTGCTGTCTGGCAGAGGATGGGTGGGCTGGCTCATTTAAAAGGTCAGTGTGGCACAGACACAAATCGAAGGAAAACATGCATGGGCACAGAAGAGAATGTCGATTTTATATTTCTTCCAGTAAAAGAGATAATGCGATGAAATAGAAATGGAACGCAGGTTTTGGAGTCAAATAGACCTGCTCGAAACCTCAGCGACCTCACGCGTTAGACGTGTGGCCCTGAGCAGATGATTGTACCTCGCTGAGCCTTGTCTCTGCCTTTGTGTGTGGGGTTTATGATATCCACCTGGGCGAGTTCCGGTGGTTTGCACTACAGAACCCAACACATACTAGGATTTCCGCTTAGCAGCTGCCGGTTTGTTTTTCTTCACACGTCTCTCTTCTTGCTTTCTCCCCTCACCGTTCTTGTCTTCTCTTTGACATACCTTCTGTCTCTGAACTGTTCAGTCCTAAAAAAGCAGGTGAATGATGAAGAAGCTCTATTACATTAAGGGAACTCCCTGTGACTTTGAGTGAACCAGCCATCAGTAGGTGAAGAAACAACAAAGGCATATGATTATATTAGCCTTTTAGCAGAGCTAGACCTGTATGTGTGTGTGAGCACGTGCGTGTGAGCACGTGTATGTGTTTGCTATGTCCTGTGGGCTAAGTCTTGAAGACCCTGCCCTGTGTGGAGAAACTCAGCATGACCAAATACTCAGAAGAGGACACGGTGGGTCTGTGACCAGATTAGCCTTCCTAAACTCTCCCTTTTCCCCCCGAGAAGCCAACATGGCGTTCCAAGATTCCAGATTTTTCTAAAACCCCTCCTCCCCCAACCTAGTTGCTGGCAGAATTTCTCTTCTATCTCAGGCTCATTAATTTTCTCTCTCTCACCCGAACTTTCCAAATTTCTCCATGACTTGCACATCCTAATTTAGTCATTCAACACAGTATCTTTGAAATCAAACATTTATTATAAACTTAGTATTGTATAAAAGACTCACAATAATAAGACATAACCAAAATTGTTCTTGTTTCCAGGAGGAAAGTCAGGCATTTCATAATTCGTTGTGATAACACTTTCGTTAATTTGTAGGAATGCTGTAACGAAATGCTACAAACTGTGGCGCTTAAGCAACAAATTTATTGCCTCGCTGTTCTGGAGGCTGTGAAGTCTGGGGCCAGGGTGAGGGCAGGGCCACGCTCCCTCTGAAGGCACCAGGGAATATTCTGTCTTGTGTCTCTCTGAGCTTCTGATGGTTGCTGGCAGTCTTTGACATTTCTTGACTTCTGCTACAACACTCGTATCCCTGCCGTCATCTTCACACAGCATTCTCCCTGTGCCTTTTGGGTCGAAATTCCCCCTTTTTGTAAGGACACTGGTCACATTGGATCAGGGGGCCAACACTACTCCAGTTTGACCTTAATTTATCTAAATACATCTGCAACGACCCTTTTTTTCCCAATGAAGTCACATTCTGAGGTCTTGGGGGTTAGGATTCAACATATGAATTTGGAGGATGCAATTTAACATATAACAGCGCTTAATGAAAAATTAGAAGTCCAGGGTTCTGTGGGAAATTTCTCTGTTCTCTCTATTTTCCTAAATCCTACACGATCCATAGAACCCTCCTCTTCCCCACGCTCCTTCTCTGCGGAGACCTTCCCGCTTCATCTCATGACCCTTCTTTGGGCCCGTGTCCTCTTTTCTCTACTAGATTCTAAATTCTGTGAAAGTAGAGACTATGTCTTGTCCTTCTCTTCTGACTATCTTAGCAGTAATTCATCACCAAAGCCAGCACACCTTGAAGAGTTGGTGACCTGGCAACTTTCCAGCACGGGAGCAGAGTGGTGCCAAACACCAGCTTCCCCGGCCCTCACTTCCGGCCTCTCCTGAGTCTGTGTCCTGCAGCCCTGGGTTCCTCTTAGTCATAAATCCGACAGGAAATATCTCAGGAAACACAGGCTCCTCCAGAGCCCTGCCTTTAGCAGCGACACTGATTGGGACGAGGCGCCAGCCCACGTCTCAGCCCCTGGAAGGCTGGCTTCCTGTGAAAAATGCTGCAGCACAGTAGCAAATTACGTCCTTCATTAATGAAAAAAAAGACAACCTCATCAGTGATCCTAATGACATCCCTAACAATCACAGGGTGTATGTACGGCGCTCGCGCTTTCAGCAGGAACGTCAGATCCAGGAATATATTCACAGAGCTGTTAGTATTTTGACAGAGAACAAAAAGAAAAGAAAAGAAAAGGAAAAAAAAAAAGACCCCGTGCGCATCTTCATTTGCATCTGTAAAAAAATCTCAGTGAAATATATGTACTTAATCTACGTATAATATTCATATATTGGCTAGAATGTTGAACCCGCTAACAAACCTATGCTGCTCTGAACTTTCTAAATAAACGGTTGGGTTTTGTGGACCCGAGATTAGAGACCCTCGATGCTCCTAAGCAGATGGTGCATTAATAATGGGGTATTGGGAGGATAGGCTTCCCAATTCCAGTGTATTCATTAATACACTTTGGACAGTTTAATTGCTTCCTGAAACACTAATTGAAAGAGGTTCATTTGCAAACGCCTAGGTTCTAATAATATAAATCTGGCACAGTGCCACAAAAGCCCCTTAAATACTGTTATAAGATGAATCGTGGCATTTAAATAAAGGCAGCTACATTTAAAAAATAAAATCAGTACAGTGAAATAGAAGGCATGCAACTTTTCAGAGGGGGGAAGAGAAAGCACAGTAGGTGATGAATCCTTCCAATATTGGGGTTTATGAACTACTCAGCGACATCACACAAGGGGGCCATGGGACTGTGAACATCTGTTACACTCTGTGACTTCAACAGCACAAAGCGGAATGTTCTCGTTTACATAAAGTCATTTCCTAGAGGACTAGCTATGGAATCTGTTATTTCAAGAGAATATGTGACTAAATGTTGTTACACCTTTGAAGGAAGGATTTTCCCCTTAGAATCATTCTGCCTACTGACCTTCCTTAAATTGTATTTCATGCTTTTATGGGCATATTGATTCTACACATGCTTCTCCAGTATTTACCAACCCAAACTCTCAACAGTTAGTCTAAGAATACATAAAATGTTTCCTTCCATGTGGAAAAAAAGTAAATACAGATTGATCACCTAGATTTTAGTAATTCTCAGTTTCTTTTGGTAGAATAACTGTATTCAGCGGATGAACACGAGCGTTGGGTGAATTGCTTATTGGCCAATGAAGATGTGGGTAAACTATGAACTTGTTATTAGGTAGCATTGGTCAGAAGTTCCAAATCTTCCACCGATGACTGAGACCTTTGATGGTTTTTTTTTTACTTACGTGAAGCAGGTGCAGGATGCTTTGCATAAATTGTCATTGAACTAACTTTCAAGAGCTGAACTCAGTTTGGTGCCCAAGATTGTTTTGGAGGTAGTTGAAGTCTACTTAGAGGAAAGACAGATGAGACCCCAGTATGAATGCAAAGCATGGCTTGCTATGTGATGGGCCAGAGAGCTGGGAGGGCACCGGCTTCTTTTCAAGCAGACAGACGGTATTGACTATTAAGGAGAAGGGCCTCCAAGAGCTTTTGTGATAAGGCAAAGAACCTACTATGGGTCAGAAACTATTGGACTTTTTAGGATGAAAATTGTTTCCCTCAAAAAAAATAAGAAATAACTTGTTGCTTTAAAACGATTTCTCAGTCTTGTTGATCACTCTCCTGGTGTGAATCTGCTCGCATTTCCGTTTTAAGTCCTACCTGTGGTAAAGACCTGTTGATTTCTGATAAAAATCTATGTACTGAATGTACATGACTCCAGCTATACATATCAATCTCTGATCATGCTTCTAAGTTATTTTCAACTCCTACCCCTCTCCCATCCTACCCTTATCTCGTTAGCCACTAATTTTCGCCTGCCCAGTCTCCTTGGCTTCTAATTGGCTTTTCTGCCTTCTATCTCATCCTCCCCTAATCCTTCCTTCACACAGTCTCCCAGGTGAAATTTGAAGTCTGAGCACACCATTCTCCTGCTTAAAATCTACAGGATAAAGTTCAAATGCTTTAGAAAGGTGCTCTTCCTTCACAGCTGTCCAGATGTCTCCCGATGGTAGAGCTCTGATCTTCACTCCAGATAAGGTTAGTTTCTCCTATTGGCCTCCAAAGAGCCTTTTGAGTTTCTCTGCTATAATGGGATACACAGCTTGTAATTACTTGTTTATTTCTCTATCTCCCTAACAGTCGGCCCTTGGAGGCACAACCTCTGTTTTGTTTTTCTTTAAAATTTTTCTATTCTCAATCAGTTGCCAAATGATTGACATATAATAAGTGCTCCATACATGACTATTGACTGTAACTGAATATAATAGGAAAGCAGACAATAGCTTTGATTTTTGGTAGGAAAAGAAATTTAAGCAGAATAAGAACCACGTAGTGTCAAATAGAGGGGTCAAAGCTGTGTCGAATTATAGGTATTATGCTGAATATTTGAGTGCTACATCCATACAATCATATCTATACTGTAGAAACCAGACTATTGATACCTAAGAGCTATATGATTTTGTAACTCAGATATTTTATACCTCCTCTGGGTAAAATATCTAGTTATTACAGGAAAATAACATATACATATCTATTTCTGCATGTATGTACATGGATAAATGTCTCTGCATTTCCAAAGAATGAGGCTACATTTTGAAACATATCAACAGACACATTTTAATGAATATAAAAGTTATCCAGTTAGGTTACTTGAAACCAAAGGTATGTTTTCAACTTGCTAAATCCTATCAGACCAGAGTTAAAAAGTCTCAGATTGCCTCCATGGGGAAGACACATCTATAATGTAACACGGTCCCATAAGTAACATATTGTTTGCTAATGAGAAGTTCACCTGATATCATCATACATGAGGAAGAACTTTGAGGAGAGAGGGTTTGGATAAGTAGATCCTAGATCTTACAGGGAACAATATGATTAGCTGATATTATGGTGGGGGAAGGTGAAGAAGAGAGGTTTTAGGCCAAGTTGATCTTATTTGATTTTGAGAAAATATCTATTATGAGATGGTCTTGTATAACTGGTAATTAGTGAAAGCAGATTCAAATGACAAGGAAGCATTTAAGTGAGGGTAAGGGCAAGAAAAGGGTGAGGGTGCTTTATGGTTAGATGCCTTAGGACATGGAAGTCCTAAATTCTAGTAGCAGGTCTACAATTGTCATCTCTAAAGAGTTAACATGCTGCTTCTCAATATTTAAATACCTACCTGTCTTAATCACTCTCATTATTTCCTTTGCTTACTGCTCACTATTATAAACACCAAAGAGCCACAGAGTTTCAACTGAACATGGAGCATTGATTTAAGGATTGTCATTAATGTTTGGATCTAATCAAGCAGAGCATTAAGGATTGAATCAGGATTCAAAAGTTATAGCCACCAGAAAGGAATCAGAGAACTAAGTGTCTGGTATCGATAATAATTCCTAAAACATTCTAAATTAAAAACTAGGAGAAAATTAAAGCATTTTATTAGCCTTAGAAACATTGACATAGATATGACTAGTTAGTGTTAATCATAAGGAAACTCTTAACTGCACCTATTTATTCTCAAAGCCACCCCACCTCTATCTCATACACACATATGCACATAGAAAGTAGATCACAAAAATCTACAGTAAATAATTTCATTTCAACTTGTTTGCATTTTCGTTTGTACAGATCTTGAAAGAATTAGCCTTACAAATCAAATAACACAACTGAGAGTGAAAGGAGGCATGTTTCAACTAGAAACAAGATTACTTTTAAGGACTTGCACTGAATTTTCTGTGTGTGCAAGTAGGTGCATCTTTCATATGCACTAAAGTAAGTTCAAATACATTTCTGCTGGGGGACAGTTCTTATGAGTTGTCTCTACTTGAACATAGTGAAATCTCTGAAGCAATCTCAGCTTTTACATTAAACACTTAAGCTGGCTTCAGGTAAGGGACATTTGTCATATTTAGTTTGCCTAAATGTCTCAATCCTCTTACTACTTTGAGGGTACAACAGGTCCTCAAATAATGTTATGTTCAATACATTTCATTATAATGTTGATGAGATGCCATAGGAACTTAACTCTTGCTTATACCAATTAGCCCAGGGTAAAACTAGTTTTGTTATACATAATTTCACTTCATGTCGAAGCATCTCTCAATGATTTTAAATAAAAACGTACTGTATACCATGTTCATGAGTCTTTGTGGAAGTTTTCACACTGGAATTTAAAGGAAGCCAGACGTTCCATCTCTCCTTCCCTTTTCTGGCAAGGTGCGATCTTACATACCAGCCTTTGCCAACTGACCGCTCCTGCCCCAAAGACACAGAGATGCAAAGATCATTTAGAATTCATATTCATGATGGTGACATCCAGTGTCAGAAAGAGAGGTATCAATTAGTGGGGTTCTAACCACATTTTTCCTATGGCTTGATTATGGGCCTGATTTCAAGCTGCCTCTGCTCTTTTAATTTAGCTAAGAAATGATTTAAAGATTATTTAAAAATGACCTCAATTTATATAATTTAGGTCAATTCTTACACATGTGTACTTTTTATGCTTTTATATGACATGTGTAGAACAATATTTCTTCTAAAATATTTAACGTAGTTTTAAATAAATGCACTTCCATTAAATTTTACTTGGTATAATTGTTTTATCAGTTGTCCACTTGAATATAATGAATAACTTTTAAATAATCTCAGGATTTTTGTACTATCCCCTTTTCTTTTTTACAACTAATGCCCTGAATCTCCGATAGTTTACTAGAGTTAAACTTTATAAATGAGCACAGTTTGTTCATTTTATATTTGGTGTATTGAATTATCACTTGGCATTATTATCTAATCTGGGTTACGTTTCAAAGTCAAAGTCATTAAATATTTTAAGTCTCCTTTGAGGTTTGTCTTTTCTTATTAGGGCTAGGGCATGAAGAAAAGGTATATCTGAAAGAAATTGGTAATGAAGGTGCCATATCTCACGTGTAAAAAGGGTCAAATTCCTTTGTGTGAGAAAGAAATTCTAGTTTCTGTAAAGATGAGCTAAGGAAACTCGGTTCCAAGTTTGAGAGTTTCAAGGAGATTTAGAGGTCAACTTTATCTTCCTTCTACCTAAATGCATAGATGAAGACTTTGTTTGTTTGTTTGTTTGTTTGTTTTGTTTTTAATCCAAAACATAAAACAAGAAAGATGTGAATCTGGAAGAGGAGCCTGATAGCAACCTTTAGGCCTTGATAGTGGCCCATAGATAAATCTGCAGAGCTAAATTAGTTTTAAAATTTGTTAAGTTATAATAACAATCCTGCTTTCATGTTGATGGTTTGTCTTACACTAACAGTTAAAAGGTCAGAACTGGGCTGATCAAAATCAATCAGGGTGTAAGAAAATGCTACTCCAGATTTGCCTGCTGGGGGCATTGTCTCAGATGATAAGTCAAGCTAGCTCTTCAAAAATGGTTCAGCTGTGAAACAGGCTGCCCACCCAATGGTGTGAACAGATATAGGTCAGGCGACATGTGTTTGTGTATCTTCTCTGTGAGAAAGTTTAAAGAGTCATTTTTCCTTTTTCCTTCCCTCCCTCCCTCCCTCCTTCTTTCCTTCCTTCCTTCCTTTCTTTTTTCCTTCCTTCCTTCTGGGATTTATCTATACCTCATCCATTTTCAATTGTAAAAATAATTCTGATGAGAATTTGGATGACAGCAGACAAATCTGACTTTCTACATGGCTTTAAGTAATTGATGTGACAGCTTTAGAAAGACATATTGATTAATAATTCTGTCCCTGGCAGTAACTATCTCCACCAAGCCCTTC
Organism: Pteropus vampyrus; assembly: GCF_000151845.1. Taxonomy (NCBI): domain Eukaryota; kingdom Metazoa; phylum Chordata; class Mammalia; order Chiroptera; family Pteropodidae; genus Pteropus; species Pteropus vampyrus. The sequence goes on from NW_011888809.1 coordinate 3,406,919, forward strand.
TCTATTTTATTATCGTGTAAATATGTAATCTGCATAAAATTAAAGCTGTTACATGCATGAAGCCTTGCCTGTTTAAGAGATACTTATTGTAAAGAATAGCTATGGCTGTAGTTGCTACTATTTTTTTTTTTTAATTCAATACTAATTTTTCCTCCACTTTAAAATCGTATTCCCTTGTCATCGTTCCTTCTGAACTGTTCTGTCTTCATCTTCGGTGTCTGTTTACTGAGCTGGAAATGATTTTGAGTGTGAACATTTGGTGATCATGTCACCACCTCTGCTGAAAACCGACCTGTTAAATTATGACTTCGTGGTCTCATTTTACACCATACTAGCCCAGGTTAAAGTACTCCCATAAGAAATATCAGTTTTCATTTGAACGCACTGAACAGTAAATATCTTCTCCCTGGAGCATGTCCTATTTGTTGAAAAGGACACAGAGATTTTAGAGTTCACATGTGGCATTTAGGGATCACACAGCTGGTTTAAAAATTAGTGCATTTGGAATAATTAATGGCTGACTAGAGGCATTCTGCTGTTAAGTATGGTCTAAAATGTTCTTGACATCTACAATGTTAGAAATTTTCCCTAAAATTCTTAGTCGTCGGTATTTAGAAGACAGCCTAAATGAATGAAATTTCGGGGAGAATTAACACAGAGTTTTTAATATAGACAGAAATGTCCAAGCTCATGACTAGTCTGCTCTGATATATTGTGAGGATTAAATAAGTTAAAACACATGAAATATCTGCAGTC
>NW_011888809.1:3409114-3424248 GCF_000151845.1 Pteropus vampyrus
AGGTTTGCTTAACGTTTAAGTTGCTCTGTTAACTGAGATCACAGACATAAAACTTTGTACATGGAAGGTATTTTATTCTTGCGAAAGAATGAATGAATAAAAGAAATGTAGTAAGACTTTTCTTAAGTTTCTTATCTGAAGTAAAACCTGTACCACCACATTTTCCGTGGCGCTTTCTGCTTTAGTATAAAACCCTATGGCGTTAGTGGATTACAGTGCAGGTGATTGGGGTTCAAGCCCTGACTGGTCCATTTTTGCTTGGCCTTGAACAATTTTACGAAAAATGACCCAGAATGTGACAAAAAGAAGAGTAACCTAAGTCACACTGGCCTCCTTGGGACAGAGTTGGATTTTCTGTATAAATATTCACTACTGGGCAATATCACATTCATACATTCATTCATTTAAAATATATATTGAGTGCCTACTATGGGCCAGACATTGTTCCAGATCTCAGGATGCAGCAGTGAGCAAACCTGGCAAAGTGCCTGCTGAAGAACAGAGTGGCTAAGAGGCAGAGAGAGTAGGGGTTAGCGAATGAATTAGTCCTTGGTGGGAAGAACTTTCTGGTAAATGTACACTTGTATAATGACCTGAAGGAAGTGAGAAGCAAGCCTTATGGGTTTTCAGGGGTTCTGTAGTTAGGGAAGGTAAATTAAGAGACAAGTTTAGATATTCAAATAAAGACATCGAATTTGAAGTTCAGCAGCTAAATGTTGCAACCCGGAGTTGAGAACTAGAGGTAGCTATATTGGAATGGTCAGGCTGTAGGAAGCCTTTAGAGTCCAGGGGCTAAATGGGTCTCCAAGAAGAGAGTAGGTAGAAGAGAAGAGGCCCAAAGACTGAGCCTTGAGCAACCCCAAACATAGAGGTTGGGGATTTGAGAGGACGGCCCTAAAGAAGTCTCAGAACAAGTCGTTAGTGAGATAAGAGAAGCGAGAGAGAATGATGCCTCAGAAACCAAGACAAAAAATATTACTATCTAAAAGAATAAGCAATACTAGTTAATACCTAATCTAATTAATACCAAATTAATTAAATATAAAATAGCTAATTAACAGCTAATATCAAATAGATTAATATTTAATATTTCTTATCTCTAGTATGACTAAAGCTAAAAGTCTTTAGAAATTCCTCATATTATTAAGCGATGGTTTTCAGCATTGGGCAGGTGACACTGGTGTCTTGGAGGCATTTCCACTGGCTTAAACAGAAACCAAGTGTATGTATCTGGAAATGATATGAGAATGCCTGTCTTTGAGCATTTAGCTTCATTTCCAGAGAGGTATGCCTGGTCCTTCACAAAGTTTGGATTGATTGATTTAATTCCCAAACACGCTTCAATTTGAGCGGAGATTAAAACAGTTGTCACATACCCACCATCTGTGGCTGGTGTCCCAGATGGAGTGTGAGTTCTGATGACATGAGGTACCTCTAACTAAGGCTGTTTCTGGAGGCAGTTCACAGGAGAGGGTTCATGTCAGCCCAGGACATGTAAGGATGAATAAAAGAAAAAAAAACTATAATTGTGAGTGAGTCACCTGTTGGAAGAAAATTCAGTGATTCATTTGGCCAGTTGAGAACCTATCTGTGTCACAAAAATATCACTGACCAAAATAGTTAGGTTGAGCAAAGAACAGAGGAAAAAATATAGGAAAGTGAGAAAAACAGTATAAAAATTATATGTGGCACATTAAGCAAAAATAATTTCATGTATAAAAAAACTGGAAGAAAAGGAACTTACGGAACTAGAAAACATTCTATTTCTTCTCTAATAATTTTTCATATTTTCTCAATTTTTCTAATTCGAATATAATTGCTTTTATAATAGAAAAGCAAACACTAGTGAAAATTGAAGAAACTGGAATCTTTATAAATTTATTTTGGCTTTAACATGCAATAGGGGCAAAAAAAAAATCATACTATTCCTAGTTATCCTTCCATGAAATTTACACCCTATTTATGAAATTCAACTTCATCTATGCTAATAGCTGTGAAAATCAGGCAGCCACCCTACCTGGTACCAGTGAATTGCCTGGGGTGTTGCCTTCTCAAGCTTCTGTTTTATTAATGATCTTGAAACTGAAATACTAAGGAATGGAGAAGTGTTAAAAAGTCTTAGTGATATGATACCAACATTTGCCAAGAAAATGAAATACGCTAAGATGAGAAAACACTGGGGAGGCTAGTGAGAAGCCAACTGTTCCATTTTTTGATCCTCAGACCTCTGCAGTCAATTTTTCTAAAGATGAGCCCTCCTTGGCCAAATTTGGGCTGTTCACCCTCAGCCTGCATGCAGACATCAGTCCCTTGAGAGGTACAATTTGTCCTTGATAAAGCTTGGATGGATTGATTTTATTTCCAAACATGTTTCAATTGCAGCACAGTTATAATTTGGGAGGGGAAAAAAAAGGCTTTAGGCTTTATAATACTCTCACTTTATTAATTTTTTTAATAAAGAAGAAGGATTATTCAAGATATGATTATCCAGTGGCCCAGTTTGCATAAGTTAAATTACATATCATTAATATGTTCAGTTTTATAAAATTAAAATCGCTGTTAAATGGTTCTATGATCATTTTTTCCCCTTTCAGGGTACACGTAGATATAGTTTCAAACTTGTTTTATTTAAACTGAAGAAGATAGTGTGTGTTCGGAGGCTGTAATAGACACCAGAAACATTAAAAACAAACAAAAAAATGCAATGTTGTAGAGATGGTCTGCTTCTGTAGATGGCTCGCTTCTGGATGGAGTCTTTTTTGGGGGAGCTTTGTGCAGAGAAACCTAGGTCTTGGAATTACCAAGATATACCTGATAAAGCAAGACAGTGAAGCAAGGTCTTTGTGGCATCAAAAGCATTCTCTGTGTTTTTAAGGTAGTCGATATGTTATCTGAGTAAATAATCACACTGGGTAGAAAAAACCTGCACACTTGTCTTACTGGATGGTGAGTGGCAAATGTTAGGCACGTGGGTCTGGTTACCATAGTGTTGATGAAGCCAAAGGAGCCAGAGAGACGACTGGGGAAAACGTTCAGTAGCAGAAGGACCAGGTGATGGGCATCATCGTCTACCGAGTGTTTGCCAGCGTAGGTCCTTGTGTGTTATAAACTCTGTCTTACTGCTCACAAATGGACTCTTAAGTGGGTAGTCTCTTCTTATCATTACAGACAAAGAAATGGAAGCTTAGAGAGACTTGGTCACTTGTCCAAGATGACATTGTACAACAAACTTTCACACTTTGAGTCCTGAAGCCATTTTCTTAAACACTAAGTTAGTCTAGACTTTGATTTGTTAGACAACATGTCCTTATGTGGCTTTGAGCTCTTTTTCATACTTTTAAAAACTTTCTTAAGAACTTCTAAAAACTTTTCTGTTGTCTCTTCCTGATCATCTGTAAACAATCAGCACCTCTAAAATGAAATTCACCCCAAATAGCAGGGCCTTTTAGTACAATGAAACCCATAGAAAGCACACCTTGTATTCTGGGAAAAAAATGTATTTTTACAATGGATTTAAATCGGATTTCAATAATAGACATATTTAACTATGTTACATTTGACTTAAAATCACCTCAAAGTTGTCAAATGTACCTTTGTGAAAATTTACATCAGATAGCGTGTGCCGATTTACTAATGGTGATTCGACATGAATGGCTAAATCCTCAGAAGTAATGCAGCCATTTTAAAAAGTGTGTTCCCCCACACCTAGAAATGATGAGATTCATTAACATAAGTGCTGTGCTGTGGCCGTCAGGCCTTCTCTGAGTGCTTGGCAATCTAATTGGATGACTTCTCATCCAGGACTATTCAGAGTCCTCATCACCCGCTTCTGCTCAAGAGCTCCGATTGACTGGACAGTGATGGGTTATAAAGATTTTCTCGGAAAGTGTGTCCCTAGGCTTCCATACATCAATAGCAGAAGGAACAGGGCCCAAAGAGGCCTGAGAGTTATCCTCCCAGCTCCTCTCTTATTCCTGAGAGTTATACTCTCAGCTTCTCATAATGGAATAAAATGATTTCAGTGTCGCCTCTGTTGCTTATCGACCTGCTCCATCTGTTGCTGTCCATCAGTCTCCTAACTTAGAATCTTCTTCTCTGTTTTTCCCACCAGAGGTCCTGCTTCCTTCTCTCGCAGTAATTAGTTAGACTTTTCATTCTTCATAATAAACTATCAAGGATATGCCAACACATAAGCGGAACCTGTTTTGCATTGATTCATTAAACAAATATTTATTGAACCCACTACACCAGGCATGGTTACAAGCATTGGAGGCAAATCAGTGAAGAAAAAGCTTTTGTGAAGCTCATGGTCTTGGGGTGGGGGCAGGTAACAAACAGATGAATAATTAGAAGGTCAGAGTGTGATAAGTGCTCTAGAGAAAAATAATATAGGGACGGTGGGATGGAGGTGCTGGGAGGAGGTACCATTTTATTGTGAGTGATCAAGGAAGATCACACTTTTCATATGCCCTTGAGCAGAAAAGTGGAGGAAGCGAGGGGGAAAATCAAGTGACTGTCTGGGGATAGAGAGTCCCCTGCAGAAGGACCAGCAAGTACAAAGGGCCTAGGGACAGTGAGGAGGTTATCGTGGCTACGGGGGTTGGAGCAAGGGAAATGAGATTGGAAGAGAGGCCAGGTAGAAAGCTAGATCAGCTTGGGTCTCGTAGACCATTATAAGGGCTTGGGCTTTTACAGGAAGTGATATGCGAAGCCTCTGAATGGGTTTTTAGACAAAGAATAACATAATCTGACTTTCATTTTAAAAGAATCATCGTAGCTGCTGAAATAAGAATAGACAATATGAGGGTAACGGAGGAAGCTGGGAAACAATTGTAATAACCTGGGTGAAAAATGATCATGGCTTACAGCAGGCAGAAAAAATGGAGGTGGAAAAATTGGTTGAATTTGGATGTATGTTACAATGATTCTCTTAGGAAAGCTTGAAATTAGTTGCTGCAAATGTTTAAACTTCTTCAGCGCCTCAAATTCTTATATCCAGCAAGAAAGTTTCCTGACTTCTAGATGTCCTCTACTCGCCTGTCTCAGGTCGAAAGCTACATTATTACCTTAAGGAGGAAGGCGATGGGGTTGGCGATTGACAGTCCTAAGCTGAATGCTGGTTCAACAGATATGTGACCATGGAGGAAGCTGCTTGACTTCCTTCAACCTCAGTTTTTTCACCTATAAAATGGAAATGGGAGTAGCATCCATCTCTTAGGTTCGCAGCAAAGATTAAAAGGTATATTTATGAAAATCACTTAGTGCAGTGATTGGCATGTAGGCAGGATTGAATAAATGCTAGCTATTACTATTAAAATTATTCTAAATTATTATTATTATTTTTATATATGTACTTTTGCTTTCTAAGTCCTCGGGGAAGGCCTAGCACATTCTAGTCTCTGGGTCCTGAAGCTGTCTTTCTCAGCTTCTGGAACGGTGCTTCAGACTCACTTATGTCTCAGATGATTTGCTTACAGCATCCATGAGAGCCACCTCCCTGTTCTGTTTTTCCTCAGTTTCTGTATCTTTCAAGTGGTCTTTCTCTCTCTCTCTCTCTCTCCCTCTCTCTCTCTCTCTCTCTCTCTTTCCTTCTCCCTCCCTCCCTCCCTGTCCTCTTCCCTCCCCCCTCCCAAAATCCCCAGTAGCTTTTGTTTTAATCAAAGTTTGTTTCCCTCTCTTTCATTTCCTATGTCTGTCTGAAAGCCTCTTCACTCTTAATTCCTAGACTACAAACCAACAAAGCTCGACTCTGGGAAACACTCACTGGATCCTTGAATCTGTGGTTTTACTAACGTCTCTTCATATCCTTCGCTCTTTACAAACTTCCTTCTTCTCTGCTTCTGTCTTTCCTTTTTAACCAATAGTCAATCCAAGGATGCAGCCAGAGCCTTGCCGGTTGAATCCTTCCATGCCTGGCTGGCTACCGGTGTGGTCCCTATTCTGTCCCTGTCTCTCAAGGTCCCTATTCTGTCCCCTTCTTGCAGGGCCCAGTTGGTATGCCTTAGCTATCTTGTAAGGGTGGGTGTTTTGAAGGTGGGTGCCTGGAGAAGGAGCATGCCTAGTGTGTCTTTGTCTGCTGGGTGTTTTCTCGTACCAGTTAAAAAGTCACTAAATCCTGGTTCTGTCCCATTGAGCCCCTGCTCCTTCTTCTCTTTCCAAAGAAGCACACGTAAGTGCTGCCTCTGGGCTTCGCCCTTCCTGGGTCCGCTGGCCTTGTTCCAACGTTTCTGCTCCTTGGAGACCTAAGCTACTCTGTTGGATTTGAGGTTCCATCAAGCTGGGTGTGATCTTTTTAATCCTGTGCGTATGAAGTTGCCGTGAACCTCCCTCCATCCTGGGATCCGTCTGCGATCATAACGATACACCTTTAGGATTTTTCCATTTCACATTTTTATGATTTCCTGCTGGCTGCACTTGTATTCTAGATGCATTCCAAGGGGAACTTAAGAGCACTAATGCACACTCAATTTTTATTAAAAAAGGAGATAAAAGAGGGTCCTCAGAGAAACACGACGGCATTAACAATTATTATGTAGTGTAAAACTTTACTTTTAGAATGTGACATCGAGATCTTAAAATTCCGTTTCCTTTTTTTTTAATTTAAAACTCAGTTTTTTCCTCCTTTTACTTTAATTCCTTTCTAAACAAACAAAAGCACTTAACAGCACTTTATAGTTTGTAATGTGCCTTTATTCACATTCTGTTATTCAAACAAAAACCACAGTATAGAAATCTTCTCTGGAGGGAGACAGAAATAAATCAGTTTTTCTCTCTTCAGGAAGTTTTCTCTCTGGTGGGATAAAGACAGAAGTAAAATAATTAACTCGTGATCGTGCGTTTGGAATTATCATTATTCCATAGTCAAGCTAGGGCTCTTTAATAGATAATATATCTAGACCAGTGTGAGAAGGGCTGAAGAAGCTTCTGGTGCATCTCTGTCTTTGTTGGCTGAGCAAACAGCTTAATCCTCAGCTGTTCCAACTGTCTTCTTAGCTGTGCCAAAAAGTCCCCACCCATTCCCCCAACTCCGGCCAACGGTGCTGGGCCGGGTTTGTGAACTGATTGCATATGTTACCAAGGAAATTATTGGGATGTCAAGTGGTGGTGTCATCTTCCTGGCAACATATTCTTGAGCAGATTGTGATCTAGTGACCTACAGGAACATCATTCAATATGACAGCCCCACTGCTGGCCCATTCCCTGTCTTTGTTCTTTGGGTGGGAACCCCATCTGGCAAGGGAGAAGTATAAATAGATCCAGAATTCCATTTCTGCAGCCTTTTTCCAGAGCTGCTGCTCCCAGGTTGTCAGCCAGTCCCAATACGGTAAAGCTTGAGCCGTATTTATTCATTGCCTCTATGTCCAGCTATGTCAACTTTTCACACATCACATAAGGGATCTCCTCATAAATGCTGTAAACTTTACAAAAATTTAAAAGAGGGATGGCAGTTTTCTTAAAATATTTTGAACCATGATTTTTCATTTTTTAAATCACAAAATAAATACTTAACATGTGTTGAAATATTTGCTCAGACTAGTTCTTCATTTTTTTCCTCCTGGATATTAAGACTTTCCCACCCATTTCTCTTTTTTTTGAGATAATTGTGTACCTGTGTTCTCGTACTGCTCCACGTTTTTCCATGTCTCTTTGATGTAAACTTATTTTGATATTCTAGAGGAATATTGTGTTTATTTAATTACATAAAAATATAATTCTTTTCAAAATTCAGTGTGTTTGAGCTCCTCAAAGTTCACCTTACACAATCTAGCATGAAAGTCTAGCTTGTTTAATTCATTGACATATAATCTTCTATTAATTCACTCTACAGATTACTATTGTACATTGAGTAAGGCATTATGGCAAATAATATGAGGTTAGAGAGATAACTAAACAGATCTTGTGCACTGTATGACCAAAAAAAACCAAAAAAACAAACAAACATACAGTACAAAAGCAAGTATAAAGTTGAAAATGACAAATGCCCACAGAGAAATGCTTAAGAAATGTTATGAAGAAGAGTGAGATAATTAATATTTCCAAGATAAAGGGAGACCTTTCCATTTTTTTAAATAATGTTATCGCTTGCCTATAAAACTCATTTTTATAAAGTCATTTTGAACATAAAGACTGCATCTATATTTGAGCAGGGAAATAATTTTAAAACTATTCTAATATAAATGTACGCTTCACTGGTGACCAGTGGTCATTGCCTCTATGATATATTTCTGATTTACTCAATAAAGAATTGTTTTTCTGCTCTGTGATATGAAACATCTTGGACACAGCCCCTGTCCTCACGTGCAGAAAAAGATACCACCTCGATCCTCAGAGAACTCGTGATAGAACAGGGCCAGCAGAGAAGCACGCAGCTAGTAGTTCAGTTCGAACCATGAATGGTTTCTTATTGGATAAATTACTTAATGTCTCTTCTCCTTGTTCCCATCTGAAAGTAGGAAAAATAATGTTTTCTTCCCAGAATCCTACTCATTTGAGATCATGCCGTCACTGTGACTAGCACGCAGTATGAATTCGAGGGCCTCCACACCTGGCGGCAACCGTATTAAGCTGTGCCAACCTGTGGTTTTGTGATGGCTTATAAATTGTGAAAGTGCTATGAAAAATTTCACAGACAGACATAGATAAAAACACAATCTGAGGCATCTACGTTACTCTTGGGGGGAAAAGTAAACATTTTGGACAGTTAGGATTTTCATAGTGGGGAATTGAAAATTTAAAGAATCCACATGCTTGCCAATGGTGGGGTCAGAATTTTAGCACTGTGTGTAATGAACTCTGATAGCATTCATCTGAATTTATAGAGAATGGTTTCCTTTCTCCTTCACCTCTACTCAAACAGAATCAGGAAGGCTTGATTGTTTGGTATAAATTCCAGTGCCCTCTGAATGAAGCACCTTTGTCTAATCTATTTGAAAACTTCTACTTACCTTTTAACTGGGATCTTCTCTCTGATCCTTTGCTTCTCCTCAAACTAAAGCACTCATTGCTCTGGGCTCACATCAGGCTCTGTGTGTCTCTACTATGGTACTACCGGAATGTGTTGTAATCGTTTATTTTTATATCTTCCTGATATACACTAAATACGTGTCCCATCAAAACAGCAACTGGTTCATAGAAACCTCCTGGTAAAGCAAGAGAGGGAGAGAAAGGAGGATGAAAAGACTAAAAAACAACAAAAAGAAGAACAGAAAAAGAGAAGAAGAAAAAATCTTTTGGTCAAATCATGTCAAGTAATTTTTCCTCCTTTTCTTTTTACTTTGGATTTCATACAATATAAAAATAAAAATAATCATTGTAAAAGAGTCACCAGAATTATAATGAGCTAAACTTTAGAAAATGAGATTATGCTTTGGACTTTCCACTTAAAAATATATGCTGAGTCTCATGCAATAGCCCTGTATGTAGATCTGTTAATTTATTTTTGCAAAGCAGCAAAGCATTCTATAGTATGGCTGGAGCATAAATTAGATTTTTACTTGTCTGTCAATGGATATTAAAATTGTTTCCAATATTTCTCTTTTCAAACATTCTGCAAAAAATATCTCTGTACTCATGAGTCAATATTTATGTAGAACTAATTCTTAGAAGAAGAACTGGTGGAGCCAAGCAAATGTGCTTTCATCTTTTTATAGATTTTGCCAAAATGTCTTCCACAATTAATGGGGCATTTTCTTCAGCATTGGCAAACACTGAACATTTCTACCTCTACTTTTCTTCTGGGTCAATTTTATGGATAAAATAATTATATTTAATTTTTAATTTTTATTTTAATTTGTATTTATCAGATTACCAGTGAGATGGAATATCATTTTACACATAGTTATCATTTCTTGGTATTTCCTTGTCTCTCTCATTTATTCCTAGCTGTATCATGTTGTATGAAAGATTTTAACTCTGTATCTATTGTATACACAGTAAATAATTTCTCCCAGTCACTTACTAGGATTTTGGATAATATTCTTATCCAAAATCTTACTGTGTAAGGTAATCTAATTTCTTTGGAGTGGCTGATCCACATGTCATTTGCACAGTACTTTTGTGTCAACAAGAATTAGCCAGCGCCCTCCAACCCCCAACAGTGCTCTGTAACAAAGATTTCACAACACTCCATTCCCAAAGGGAATCAGATCCTATATGTTAAACAAGGAGTGCCTCATGGTGCTGAATATTTAATGAAATTGTGCTCTAGATTGGACCGATATGAGTTGCATGCGCTGCTTTCTTCCTGGTGAAATCCTTAGTGCTTCGAAAAACTTGAGAGTGATTCTGACATGCCCTTCATGGTTTAACAACGTCTTTCAAGAGGGAAACTGCATCCCTGCAAACTGTGCTGGCATCTCATCTGGCATCATCAGAACCCTTATTATTCTGTAGCAGGTAGATTCTCTTAAGGGTAATATACGGGGTCGAAGTTTTCCATTTAATTTTTGCTGCAGACTACTAGGTCAGAGGATGTTTATTATATTTGCAGTTTAATTTTCCTTTTGCTCTTGTTTGATGTGAGTGTGAGATGGAAAAATTTAGCCAATTTATATCACGTTTAGGGGAATCCATTAGCTCATTAGTAGCCTTGGAAAATTACCTCCGTCCACTTCCATCTCTCTGCATTACCAACCAGAGTTTTACTATATAAATAAAATAAATTTATTTTTATAAATCCTTTTATTAAGGAGTTTCTTAGGACTTCTCGCAACAAGAAGAAAAAACTTGTATGGAAAGCAGTCCACGTTCTTTGTAAATCTGAAGAACATCATTTATTTATGACACATAATTACACTAACATTGTATCGATATTCTTCACCATACCAAGTTTAAGCTCGTCTGTCTAAATTTTAAGACTAGCATTCGGTTCTACCATATCAATCTCTACCTACTTCCTCTGCATTTTTTTAATAAAGCTTAATTTATATGTAATGAAATTTACCATATTAAAATATACAATTTGATTAGTTTTGACAACTATATATAATTATATAACCACTACCACAGTCAGGATATATATGGAATATTTTTATCACCTCAAAATATTCCCTTGTGGCCCTGCCCAGTCAAAAACACCCATAAGAACTACAGGCAAATATAATGTTTCCTGTTCCTGTAGTTTGTGCTTTTCTAGCATTTCCTTAAAATTGAAGCAAATGGTAAATAATCTTTGTATCTGGTGTCTTTAACTTAGTATAATGTTTTGTGATTCATCTAGCTTGTCACATGTATAAATTGTTATCTTTTCTTACTGAGTAGGGTTCAATTATATCTATTTAACACAATGTCTTAATTCACCAATAGGTGTATAATAGGTTGTTTCCATTTTTGGTTATTAAGAAATGAACTGCTGTGAACATTCTAGGAAAAATCTTTGCATGCACATATGTACTTATATACATACCTACTGGTAAATCTGTTGAGTCATGTGGTAAGAATATGTTTAAGTAGTTGAGAATGGACAAATTATTTTCCAAAGTGACTGTATAATTTGCATTCTCATCAGCAATATCTGAGAGGTTTAGTTTCTCCAAATCTTCCCTAGCACCTGCTATTGTTAGTCTTTTTAATTTTAGCTAATTTAGTGTGTGTGTGTAGTGATATCTCGTTGTGACTTTAAATTTATATTTCCCTGGTGAGTAGACATTAAGCATCTTTTCATGTACCTGTTTATAATTCATATGTCTATGGTAAAATCTCTGTTCAAATCTTTTGCCCATTTAGAAAAATTAAATTATTTGAATTATTATTATTGAGTCGAAAGAATTCTTTATATGTTCTATATACAGTCCTATGTGAGGTATATGTGTTGAAAGATTTTCTTCCAATCTTCGACTTGTCTTTTTATTTTTTTAATTTTTTTTGAAAAGCAAAAGTTTTCAATTTATTATTGTTATTATTATTTTTGTGGTCTGTGCCTTACGTATGCTTTCTAAGAAAACTTTGCCAACAAGATTGCAAAGATTTTCACATATATGTTATTTAGAATGTTATAGGTTTGGCTCTTGCATTTAGGTCTATAATTCATTTCAGGCTAATGTTCGTGTATTATATAATAAAAGTCAAGTTTCATTTTTTTGCATATCCAATTTCCCAGAATCGTTTTCCCCACAGATTGACCTTGGAATCTCTGTTAAAAATTTATCGACCGTATATGTGTCATTCTATTTCTGGATTCTCCATTCTCTTCCAGATTATATATACAAATAATCACACCAATACAATACTCTCTTGATTATGTATGTTTTACAGAAATTTTTGAAATCAGCTTGTGTAAGTCCTCCAACTTTGTTATTTTAAAAAATTGTTTTAGCAATTCTAGGGTCTTTGCATTCCTATATAAATATTAGAATCCACACACGAAAAAGCCTAGACCAATTTAGGGAAAATTTCCATCTTAAAAATATTGAGTCATCTGATCCATGAACATGGTATATCTCTCCATATTTTTGATGTCTTTAATTTCTCTGAACAACATTTTGTAGTTTTCAGTAATAGTTTTGAATATTTTCATTAAATTTAACAAAATTTGATTAAAACTTACTCATATGGTTAAATTAAGGAACTTGAGGTGGGAGAATATTCTGGATTCTCTGGGTGGACCCAAAGTATTCACAGGGATCCTTATAAGAAGGAAGCAAGAATATCAGAATTTAAGGAGATGTGACAATGGAAGCCATGGACAGAGGAATCTGGGGCATGAGCCAAAAAATGTCTTATCCTCTCTTAAACCCATCTTTTGATTTTTCCATTAACATTTATATTTTTTAGTTCAGAAGTTACATTTGAAAATTTAAGGTTTATAACTTCAACCTTGTCATTTACTTTTTGATCTTGTAATACTGGTTTATTGAATAATATTTATTTTAAAGTCCATATTTGATCATCTTAATACCTTTTTCATCTATGAATCCATTTTGTTATCTGTTTTATTTTCTGTTGGTCCTGTTTCTTGTTATGAATAGAAAGTTCTGATTGGTTGTCAGACATTGTGTATTAAAATATATAGAGAGAGAGTTTCTGGCTGACATTATCTTCCTCCGGGCATGATTTTTTTTTTTTGTTTTCTGGCAGATAGCTGTAGTAGAGCAGACTACCTACAATCAAGACATGAGCTCATTAAAGGTTGTGTTTCCATTGTTGTTAGGCTTAGACTAGAATGGATCATCCCAGTCCTGGGGTTCAGCTCTCCAGAGGCACCAATTTCAAGCCTAGATTGTTTGTTAGACTCCCTTCCCATAGGAAACTTTAATTTTTTAATCTCTTTACTACCTTGTGACTTGAACATTCTGCTCTGTTATCCAGTTTATTTATTTATTTAATTAATTTATTGGCTTGGTTTCTTAGCTTCTTACTCTGCACACCTTAAGGATGTGACAAATACTTCAAGAGTCTAAACTTTTGATTCTCAATTATGGTAATTTTGCCCTTCAAGGGATATTGGACAATGTCTAAAGACTTGGTTTTCACAACTCTAAAAGTGGGGGTAGGGGGTGGGTTGCTACTGACATCTAGTGGGTAGAGGCCAGTGATGCTGCTAAACATCCTGCAATGAATTGAACAGCTCCTCAGGATAAATAATGATCTGGCCCAACATGTCAATAATGTGGAAGATGAGAAGTCCTGGTTTAAACCACTGAGTGTCAAGTTTATTTTCTTCTATCTCTCTTCTCTCATATATTATTTCCTCCAGACTTGATTGCCTTGGCAGTTGCAAAATTCCATATTTAAAAAAAAAATTCTCAACCTTATGAGGTATTAAATATCTTTGCTAGTTTTCTGTCTTGTAGCAGTGAGCTTCTGCCAAACTTCTCAGCTTCACCTCTTGTGCCAAGAATAGGCAAGTCCCAAGGGTAAACATGGCTTCCAGAAAATTGTGTTCACTTCGATGTGCCTCCTTTTTTTTTTTTTTTTTTTTATGATCAGGCTCTTCAAGACCAAGCTACTTCATATATCTCCAAAGTCATCAAACAAAGTTTTAAAAATCGTGTGTAGCTTTTTCTAATTGTTCTTGACCAGAGCACTGGAATCCACAAGTGACACTTTTATAGCCAGAGGCCGTTGTCCTCCTAGTTTATAAGAAAGCAAGACATGGTAGGCAGAAGTTCAACTCAGAAGAGTAACTGTGAGGAAAAGCGTTCCATATTATATTGGAGGCAGGAGGCAGTGCCTCCTTCACAGCCAGTAATACAAAACTGAAAAAGTCTTTTGCAGAAAATCTGTTCCACGGCTTTAGAGGAAGCTGTGGGCTAGAAAGGTAAGGGCGGGAGGGACAAAACCTCATGACAAAGAAACCACCAGCAAAGCCACTGGCTGAATCTGTAATATTCTCAAGAATTACTAGCAGGCAAACCCCTGACACACCATTTAAAACCTAGTTCTGGGACCTAGCAGGGGGCAAACTGATTTTCTACTTTGAGAAGAATGAGAACAGGGGCTTCCTGCACCTCAAAGGAGGCGGCAAATACAATTCTCAACCCCACAAAGAAAGAAGCCTCATAACTAATAATTGTAATACCAATTCATTCTTGTGAAATGAATTTTATATTATTTTAAATAAGTGTGTTTAGGATGTCAAAGATAAATAATTAGATAACATCTATTAAAATAAACAAGAAATTATGAGAAAGTCAACTGAAAAAAATCTTAAAAGATCAAATCGAAATCTTAGAATTTATAAAAAATAGAAATGAAAGAACATAATAGATTACAGGAAATGTGGAATGGACCCAAAGGCCAAACAGTCATTTGAAGATGACTGAAGAATTCATCGAGAATCAAGTGGTATTAGGAAAAAAGTAAAAACTAGAAAATCATTGTATATATAAATTCTATCAAGTCATAATATGTCTAGAAGGAATTCTGGAAGAAAAGATGGGAGAAGTGTGGAGAAGCAATCTATGAAGACATAATGGGTGAGATTTTTCAAATATTAAGAAACTCTGAGTCCTTAATTAGAAAACATATAATAAATTCCTTGGAGAAAAATAAAAATAAATCTACAACTTGACATGTAGAAGTGAAATTGTAAAACATTAAAGAGAAAAATCTTAAAAGCTAGCACAGTGAAACGAGATTATCTACACATGGATTGTAATTTGATTCAGAATAGACTTATCACCCAGTAGAATGTC
>NW_011888809.1:3424898-3428675 GCF_000151845.1 Pteropus vampyrus
TGAATAACTTTAGACTTTATTAAAAAATATGAAATTAAATTCAAGAAAAGATCTGAAGATGAGTAACATAATTTATATCTTCAAACCAGCGGAGAAAAAAAAAATGGATGGTAGAAATTATTTAGTCCAATAGAAATTAGGAAAAATAAAAAAAGAAAGAAAAACTGGAAAACAAAGTTTGTATGACATATAATTTAAAGTATATTTCAGAAAATAAAAAAGAAATATCATCCAATATATCATGAGACTTTTATAGGTTATATACCAAAACAAGAAAAAGCCATTACTAGAAAAAAAAAAATAGACCAATTTCACTTTTGGTGATAGATCAAAAAGTCTGAAACAAATGCCAGGGAACAGAATTCAGTGGTGTCCTCAACAACAAACTATGACAAAATAGATTTTATGTCAATAATGTAAAGACATTACATCAATATTAGGACCTACGTTGATGGCAAAAAACATCAGAAACTTGACAATATCAAATCAACACTTGATTTCTTCTGAAAACATCAAGCAAACATAGAATTCCTCTGAAAAGACAGCTTTTGTCCTATGACTTAAATAATTACTACAAATAATTTTTTTAAATGGAAAAGCACAGAAAACAGTCCAAAGTAACCAAGCATCAAAGAATGAAAATATCAAGAGGGTTTACCCTATGCATGCACAATTATTTTAATATTGGAAAATTAGTCAAAGTAATTCATTACAATTAAATAAAGACAGCAAATTATGTAAACTTCTAACCACTATGCTGTGTACCTGAAACTAATATAAAATAGTATTGAATGTCAATTGTAATTGAAAAGTTAAAAAATAATAATATCAATAAATAAGTTAAAGACAAAACTCATACTGAGTCGAAAGAAGCTTGTTATAAACTTTACATCTGATTTTAAAACTGCCTTACGAAATTAGGAATAGAATTTATTGCTAAAGCTAACAATAATAGAATCTATTATTAGACTGTTAGCTTTCAAATAGTCTACAGCAAACAAGGCCTCATGGTGAAGTGTTGGAAGCGTCCCTCTGAGACTGGAAGCATTGTCCAGTGTGTCCCCATTGTTGCTCACTTGGGTCACACCATTCTTATACAGTTCTCCCTATGAAAGATGTAAAACGTTTGTGAGATTGTGACAGTTCTCTGCTCAAATCCTGACAGTGGCTCTCCATCTCAAAGTGGGGGCCCTGCGTAATCTGGCTCTGTTACTTCTCTTATTATTTCTTACCCCTAGCCGTGTTCTCTCAACCACACTGCCCACCCTGGTAATTCTTAAACATGTCAGACACACCAGCCTGGACACCTAACTGCCTATCTCTCGCCATCTCTAAGCCTTTTCTCAGTTGTCATTTTCTCTAAAGGGTCATCCTGACTCCACTGTTTAACACTGCAGACCCCACTGCTAAGTCCTCCTTATCTGATTTATATTTTCTTGTTTCGTTGGAATTTACCACTGTATAACACATTATATAATTTTTGTTAAATGTGTATTGTTTATTTTCCCTTGCTACAAGATAAGTTTCACCAGGGCTGGGATCATGTCTGTTTATATCACAAATGCCCAGGAATAGTAAGTGCATCACATTTAGTAGGCATTTAAGAAATATTTGTTAAATGATGAAGTGAGGAAATTATGTGCGAAAGCTAGATACATTTAGAAGTGTGTTTTGGAATATATATATATATCTGATGACCTTGGGTCTTCTGAACTAGTTATCTGTATTCTAAAATGAGCACGTTTTCATATATACATTAGTAGTCTCTATTTTGTTCATCTTAAATATCTTTTTTCCTTAGTAAGACTTCAAGATCTTTATAAGAAATACTACACCTGGTATGACTTGTATATGTTCCAAGGTGGTATGAGAGGCTGCTTTCTCAATGTTATTTTCAATCGAAAGGACAATTACTCAATATTTGATTGATCTTAAATACTAAGCATATAGTTTCATGGGGAAAGAAAATCACCAAATTATTTACTCTACTACATGAATACTCCCAATATACATACACATATACATGCATGCATACATATACATATATTTAAACACATACGTATGTGTACATGTATAATGTGTATATACGCATGCATTCACTGACACAAAACAGATTTACATGTTGCTGAAGATTTTTGGATTCTAGCCTTATAACTGTCATTTACTATGTTCGATATGGAGAGAGAGTCACTTAGCCTTTCTGAATTTCTTCCTTTGCACTTGTGTTAAAGAGAGTAAACTAGGTAAGCTTTAATGATTTGATTTACCCAACTGTTCCCTTATTTGCTTCCTTGCTTCTATGTTTATTTGTGTCTATTAGGTTTGGTGGAGTTTGGAAATGTATACACACTGGAGTGAAGAATTCTATTACTGCTTTGTTCAAAGCTGAGAGCTACAAATGATCAGTTGTACAACTTTGAGAAATATACTTACTCCCTTCTTGGTTTTAATTTCTTCATCTGCAAAATAAGGATTTTTGTAGTACTTATCTCAAGGGGTACGATTCAGTAGGTTCATAGATGTAAAGCATTTAGAAAAATGTCTGGTACATAGTAAGTGCCAGATAAATATTTTTTTTCTTTATATTTAATGGGGAGTAAAAATAAGTACTGGGAAAATAAATGAGAAGCCTTTAATTCTCCCACATGCATTTTTTTCTCATACAAGCCTAACTACTGAGTCTGCAGCATCCTACTGTTTTAGGCATCTGTGTCTTCACACACAGTGTCCTCCCTAGCTGGGAACCTTCCATGTTTGGGTCTAAGTCCTGTCATCCTTCCAGGCTCACCCCAAGGCTCACTCTCCTGAGCACTCTGCTTGCCACTCCCTCTATGATCCTTGCCCTTCCCCACTTCATGTGCAATATATGTGCCAGTAAATACAAACAGAAACTGAATATCAAAATTTAATTAATACTCATCAGATTTTTCACTCTGGATTCAGCAGTATGCTAATAACTTTATTTGTGTCATCTGGTTTAATCCTTCTCAATGATCCATGAGATGTTAGGTGTTATTTCCAATATTTACAGGTGAGAACATGGAAGTTCAGAGACAAAATTGACTTCTCCAAATTCTCAGGAATAGTAAGTGGCATAATTGGAATTATACCATTCAATTTCTTTAAGCCATGGACTTTTTATGAACAGAGATAGTTAAGTTATCTGACTCTTCAATTACATTAGAAGCCTGTTTAGGACAACATGTTATTATTTAGGTTTTATATATATAGTGCCTAGAATAATTTCTGGTAAAAGGTAAGCGTTAGGTAACTGTAGATTGATTGGAAGAAGGGATGAATGGATAGTACCTGAAGGAGGTGACAAGAGATTAGGAAACATGGTAATTTGAAACCAAACCTGGAAGGGCTTTTTATAATATACCATGATTTGGGCTTCATCTCAGAGATTTTTAAATGCTAGTACTGCATTGGACACCAAGAATTATATATCAAGATATACAGTTTCAAATGATGTCCACGGAAGGCAAATTTGGAGGAGAGCTTTTAATGAGAGAGCAGTAAATGAGAGCCAGAGCACTGGCCAAGACAACAGAAATAACAAATTAACTCAAATTCAGTAAGTGAAATCTGAGTCAGGAGTCTGGGCAAGGCTTACCTGGTCCTCTGCTCAGGATCTCTCAGGGCTGCAGTCAAGGGTTTGGCTGCTCTGGGTTCTCATCTGAAGCTCACAATCCTCCTCCAAGCTCATGAGGTTATTGGCCCATTTGACTGATGTCCCCATTCTCTTGCTGGCTGCCACCTGAGGTCTGCTGTCAG
>NW_011888809.1:3429560-3431189 GCF_000151845.1 Pteropus vampyrus
CTTCCTTCAAAGGCCTGCCAGTACTTCTCCACTAGCTTACTCTAGCACTTAAAAATCTCATACCATTTGACATTAAAGAATTTTGTTTCAGTAGAGTTTAATCTCTCTCCCCTATTGCAGTAGGTTTCAATAAAGTCTTCCTTGTCTATTTAGCTCTGCCTGGTATAATTTTCTTTGGCTATATCACAACAATCCATATGGGAAGCCTCTTTTTCTGACCTGGCTCATGGGTAGCAGCCTTGGAATCTGGCCAGTAGGCAAGAAGAAAATCAATAATTTTTGGCATTCTTCTACCTTCCTCTTTTTCTACTTATTTCCCCCAAGTTTTGTTGCCCTCATTGATATTAAAGCCTTTACATAATGCACACACTCCAGACCCATTTTTCTCCTTCCTTAGTTAGTCCATATAACATCTGCCATATAATAAAGATGTCATTCAAAAATTTCTCAGAGGAGTAAATGCCATATAATGACTCTTTGTATTATACATTCTAAAAGAATTTCCATTTTAACAAGGGAACTCTTTACCCAAGAAGTTTATTGAATTACGTCATTTTATCACTAATTTCAACCTAAGGGAAGAGGTGTTATTAGACATTGGCACTTTCTAAAAACTCATAATTAACTGAACAAATTGCATCTTATTTAGGCCACAAGTAGGCCCTGGTTCGTACAAAAGGATAGAGCATATGTTCACCCAGAAAAAAAATGAACGAACAGATACAGAGTAAAACAGAGAAATCCAAATCTAAGTCATATGGACAAAATTGAATAATGACTCATTAGTTCTTTTCTGTAGCTTAGACACAAATAGAGAAAATGGGATGTACCTCCACTTATAATCTAAAGGTTTAAAAATAATTTAGTAAGACTAACGTCATGTAAATGTCACAGAAGCTTTATCTCTAGAGTATAAGCAGAACTCCTACCAGCTTACTACATGTCCTTCCAGAGAGCTGCTCACTCTCAGTGGCTAGTCATAATTCCAGAGGACACTGGTGTTCAAAGAAATAAATCCCTTTAATTGAAGCAATATGGGGCCATAGATCAGAAACCGTGTACGTGTATGTGTAATGGTGGTATATGAAAGAAGAGGGTGAAATACATTTATTTGATCTGCTTTCTGATTTAGGAACTGTGTGTATGTGTGTGCGTGTGTTTGTGTGTGTGTGCGTGAGTGCGTGTGTGTGTTGGTGTTAGTGCTGTGAGTGCCTGTACAGCAGGGCAGATCTGCACAAGGTCTTTCGAACTCAGGGAGAAGGTGTACAGAACTATGGGAGGACATTCTATTGACTGAACAGAACATTAATATTTCAGAATATAGTGTTTGCATTTCTGGAGGAAATGTCAATTCTGTGTGACTTCTGATTTTGGAAATGTGGTTTGTATGACTCCTGGCACTTGTACGATCTCGAATATAACTTCCTTACCAGAGAATGCCACTTCGAGGGGCTCGTTTTTGTGAAAATAGAAATTACATTTCTGGAATGAGGAATCCAGTAAAACCAGCTCTAAATTCATCGGTATTTTATCTTCGATTTTAATTTTTAAAAGTTTAATAGAGTAAGAAAAGTTGATGTTCCAAGCATGAAAATAAACCGAAGAAGCAAAATGAGGCATCAAACCCAG
>NW_011888809.1:3432154-3434200 GCF_000151845.1 Pteropus vampyrus
GAGACCACAAGTGCATTGACTGTAAAGGTGACAGCAGTGATATCCTGGCTGTTGAACAGAACTCTGTAAATTTATAACTTCCCAAATGCTTTTCTCCAACCCTGCACTCTGACACAGGAGTTAAGCCTTTAATTTTGCAGAGAGATCAGGGTCTAAAGCTCCCATCAGCCCAGGAAGGAGCACAGAGAAGACCCCTCCCAACGCAGAGCCCTGAGGCTGACAGGGGAATGGGAGAGGAGACTGGCAAAAGGAGCCTGGGCTTAAAGGGACGGGGGGAGCAAGGGAAATGTGTGTTCGGGAGAAACAAAGGGAAATGCACAACTGGACACCGCCTTCAGGCTCTCCTGGGGCCAGCTCAGAAGGGGTTTCAGTAAAAAAGTCCTTGTGAATAAGAAAGTTACCTCTGCTCTAAACATCTCCCCGTGTCCAATATCATCTTTCTTCCAGTCTTGTAACATTATTCACACCTCCAACCCAAACGGACAGTGTCAAAAAGTGAACCACGAAGCATATTTCCTATAACCTTCAGAGAACCAGTATGGTGGCTTTACTCCCCAAAGGCAAAAACCGCTATATGCAATCTCTGGAGTATAGAGAATGCCTGATGCAGGAGGAAGACCCCTGGGCTAGGTCTGAGAGGTCCTGGTTCAGTTTAGGGACCCATCATTTTACTTACTTGTCCCAGTGAACAAGAGGTTCCCTCCTATTTTGTATTTCATTAAAAAAAAAAAAGTGTTGGGAGAATACATAGCATATCCCTGCCTTACCAAAGCAGCAGATAAAAAGTGGCACATGGACCTGACTTGTAGGCCAGCAGCAGGTTATTACTACATGGGCTGATTTTCTTTGTTAGTCCTCTGATGTCTATGGGGCAGGAAAATGCCAATGAAAAATACTTGTGAATAGTTATTGCCTGTTCTTCCAAGGCACTCCTCTTGGGGCAGTGTCCACAGTGTATTTTAACATTGAATTCTGAGGTTTTACTGCCAAAACAATAGAATATATTTTTTAAAAACCTACCAAACACCACCCAGAATCCTACCATTGTAAGTAACATAAATATTTAATTCTTTTTATATTAACCTCTGCTTTTAACTTTCATATGTATTCATATTTTAAATAGATGCAATCAATTATAGGATGCACATTATGTTGTATTTTATCAGTTAACACCACATGGTAAACATTCTAAGCATTCTCCTGTGCTTCTCTCTCGTCTTCGTAATTACTGTTTTCATGGATGCACGATGTTGCATACAGCTGATGGATTATACTTAATCAACTCTCTCTCTCACTAGTTGTTTGTATTGCTACCATCATTTTAGTAATAAAGCTTGCCAAAGAAGTGCTTTGTATCCATTTTCAAAAATGGAGCTATGGATTCTAGTGGCTTGGGAAGTTGCAATGAATGTTGGCGATTTTGGTTCCCAAATTAAGGAGACAGTAAGCAGGCCTTCATTTCAAAGGCCGAACACTGTCCTCTCTTGTAGAGCCTTCTCTGTGAAGAAACTAAAAAGAAAATCAAATTCACTATGCATAAGACTTGAAACCTATATTTCCTCCATAAGAAATCTAATGGGTTTGAATGGTTTAGCAAATGGATGAAGGGGCTACTGCATGGTGAAGCTGCCATCTCTAGTCAGTCAGTCATGGTTAAGCTCAAAGACTGACTCAAAGATCTAGGGTTACATCTCTTCTCTGTTACATAATGATTGAATAGCTATGGGAGGTTACTTCATCTTTTTTCACAGTTTCCTCAGTCGAAAAAATGTGGGATGCATAAGACAATACAGGTAAAATATTTTGCAATTCTCTGGCATACAGTCAATGTACCATAAAGCATAGCTATTGTTATGATTATGTATTTCCTGGCTGAATGAAGCATCTTAGGCAACTTCTTTAACGTCCGTAAGCCTCCATTTCCATAAATGTAAAATAGAGCTCAGGATGGGGTCCATCTCATGGTCTGTTATAAAAATTAAAGAGAGCAAGCCTTGCAAATAGCTCAGAATAGTGCCCAGCACTTAGCAATCCTTCCAAAAAAAA
>NW_011888809.1:3435995-3438555 GCF_000151845.1 Pteropus vampyrus
TACTGAATGCAATGCTGGACACCTTAGACCCTTCACTAATTAGGAGTCATTACAAAAGTTACTTTTATTGTCGTGTGTTCATGTTTAAAAACCACAGAAATGAGAGTGGAAAATAGGCATGTGTTGCAGTGAATGTTTTACTTTTGCTTTATTTCCTTTCCTTCGTAGTCTGAGTTTAGACATCATAGGTAAGGATTTCTTTGGACAGTGAGTTTCCAGTTTATCACATCTGACACACTATATATTTACTTGCATGTTTATTTGTCATCTGTTTTTCTCTAATAGCAGGCAGGAACTTTCGTTCTGGTTCTTCACTGCCTAGCATGTAGTCATTGCCTAGCAAATATTTGTTAAGTTAGTGACTCAGTGATGAAAACTTCCCTGGAGTTTTATATTTTCCAGTTTCAGACACCAGCAGAGAAGGTGTCTCTTAGCTTCCAGTTAGAAAATCCCAGGGAATGGGCGCTTGTCCTAGTTTGGGTCAAATGCCCACTTGGCGGGTGTGGGACAGGATCACATGATAATCAGGCCATTCTGGATGTAGAGCGGGGAGAGAAGGGGCAATCCCAGAACAAGGAGGCATCGCTGGGAAGATGGAATCGCAGATGCTGAACAAAAATTATACAGTCCTCTCTGCTAAGGAGTTCACCTGTAGTAATTCCATCTTTTTCTCTCTGGCTTTGAATTTAGGAAGGGCAAGGCCATCTTGACCTAAAAAAAAGCCTTTTATGCATTTACCTGAAAGAAGATTACTTCTGTCTTATCCTACAATCAGGCAGCAAGTCTTTACTGGATAATGATTGCCTGCCAACAGCATGCAGTAAGTGCCCCGTGATGTAGAGGGATAGACATGCAAAGCAGAGAAATATATTTGGGAGTCATTTACATCCTGGTGAGAGAGACAGTGCTGCAAGCAGATGAGAGAAGACAGGTGAGAGGGGAAGGAATAGAATTCACAGTCTCAGGAGACACTTCCACAGAGGGAGGGAGGTTGGTGCCGATGTGCCGGCAGGAGCACAGAGAGGACAAACTTCAGAGAGCCCTGGCTCTGCAGGGACCTGGACCAGGGAGGGCCCCAATCAAGGAGGAGCCCCTCCCGCAAATACTACAAAGTGACAGACACTGATAAGCCTATACATATGACCACCTTGAGGACACAGATTCTGTCATATTCAAATTTGTTTTCTGACTGTAGCACGAGGCTCTGTTTTTTGTTTTTTTTCTTAACCTCAGGTGGTGTGAGTATGAATAAAAATTCTTAATATAAACAGAAGTCTTAATATACACATTGCAGCCTTTAATGGTCATGACAAACACCACCGATCTCTGTGCCCTCTAAGCTGAAAGGACAGATGATCCAGTGCCCTTAGCCTCCCTTGTCTGATATTGGTTACTGTTAGTTATCTTAACAAGCCTCCGGGGGTTGTCTTCCATGCTTTTTGAGAGATCCAAAAACACTATAATCTCAGGAATACATGGTGTCCTTAGGGACATTCAAGCACACAGCGTTCTAGCAGCATATGAGCTCAATTGATAGAATTTTTAAAATGATTGACAATTACCAATAACTGGAGGTTTTAAAACTTATTTCATGCACTCTGAATATACTGCTTCGAGTTCTATTTCTTAGATGGCTCGTGATTCATCCACTGCAGAAGGAGCATTTTTAAAATTGTTCGAGGGAAATTTAGTGAACGAAATAAACCAGACTAGATCAGATGCTTGTTTGATAACACGGTGTTTACTTGGTTCACCTTCTGCGAGCCCTCCTGCCATGCCAAAAGCAAACTGGGTCATCTACTTATGTATTAAGTACTATGTAGTGAAAAAAGGCACATCTTTGCACTGAAGGGTTTTATTAAGGGAGGGTGAGGCAGGTACCTATAACACAAGGTAACAGGTGGTAATTACCCAATGACTGCATATTTCGCAGCAAGGTGCTTTAATGTATTTTTTGTTGTTGTTTTGAGTAAATGAACAAATGAAGGCATTGACTGGGACAGTATATGTGAGCCCACAGGAGGGAGAGGTGATCTCAGAAAGTGATAGTATATACCTTCCTGTTGGATATGGAGTTGGAGAAGGAGGAGAGGCTTCAGGCATTTAAAGATAAAGGGAGGAAAGAATATCCTATATTTAGGGGAAGAGTGTGGACAGAAGCATTGAGGTAGGAACCGGTGAAATGGGGGAGGCCACGTGGGCAGGTTCACAGCAGGTGGCAGGAAAGCTTGCTCAGAGGATGTAATGGTTCTCGGAGAGTCATGGTATTTATCATGGCTAAGCTCAGTGTGCTTGGGGAATTGATTCTCCTTTATAAAATAAATAATGAGCTCTCTCTGGACAGAACACGTCTTACAGAGGTCAGGCTATCATACTATATATATGGGCTCTTCAACCAAAGTTTTGCTACCTTTACAGTGTTAAACTTAGGTGAAGTAGATACGATCTAAAAATAGCTCTTAAAAATAACGCTAAGAGGACAGTGGTATATATAGTTATGTATTCTTACTGGAATTATAAAATGTCTGCTTTGAACAAAATGGTGCATGATGTCTTACAC
>NW_011888809.1:3439505-3478143 GCF_000151845.1 Pteropus vampyrus
GTTTGCACTGCCGTCCTTATTATCTAGAGCATGTTCTTTCCTTCAGATCTGCA
This sequence comes from Pteropus vampyrus, assembly GCF_000151845.1. NCBI lineage: Eukaryota > Metazoa > Chordata > Mammalia > Chiroptera > Pteropodidae > Pteropus > Pteropus vampyrus. The sequence goes on from NW_011888809.1 coordinate 3,439,559, forward strand.
TCTTATGTTGGAGAAAAATGGACATGATAAATTGGATTAGTTTGACATATTAGTTTAAAAAAAATAAAGGCATAAAAAAGTGCCGAGATTAAATTATTATTCCTTATATCTCCCTTTGTAAAAGCCCTCTTTTGTAAGAACCTGGCATTTAGGGGTTTTGTAATAATGAGGATTTTATGAAGGCCATTGGCTTTCATATGTGTGGCCTGAAGAAAAGTGTGGAGGGGAAGAAATAATTTGAGAGTGAGCAAAGAGGTCCTGCAAATAATAATAATAACAATAATAATAATAATAATAATAAATGTTTTAAAATTCAAGAGTCAGATTGGAACTAAAAGTTCACATTTTCTCTATGTACCCAAATAAACATATTATCTTGTGAGGATACGGATCTCATCTCAGGATTCCTTATTTAATACTATTGGAAAAATTTGTGATATCATACCCTGAGACAGGCCTCAGGACTACTAAAATACTCTGTTGTTTTTAAACGTCTATAATTGCTGAAGGCCCATGTGGCCCTCTAGGGACCCCCACAGACTGGTTAAGAAGAGCAAAAGCATGCTCGTCATCGTTAGAGAAAAATGTGGACTCTGGTGAGATGCATAAGAAGGAAATGATTGGAAAGGGAAGAAGGGAGTTTGAAATGGGCCAATGGATGGGAATTTCAGGCAGGAACAAGAGTATCTGCCAAAGCAGAGCCGGACAGCGAATGGAAGAGAACAAAAGATGAGCCTGGCAAGTGTGCAGCGGGTGCCGTGTCTGAAGCCGCTTGTCATTTCCGTTAATCCTGAAGGATGCAGCCAGGAAGAGGTGGAAAGAGTGACAATAAAGACGAGAGGAAGGACCCTGTCTCTATCACTCTCTCCTCTTGCTGGAGCCACACCTTTGAGCCCCTCAAAGCACTTATAATCACTCATCTTAACATCTTTCTCAGTTAATTGCATCTCATCCTGCATTGTTCTCTAATTGTGTCAGGTGTGTCGGAGCCAGGTTTCCTAGCGGACGAAACGGCACTGTGCTCCCCGGTTCTCTACAGCAGAACTAAGCACAGGGCTGAGAGCGTAATTAAGCGAGCTCTCATTTCAGACTTGATTGGCTGACTGATTAAAATGAAAGTAAACAGCGCAGGTGATAATTTTGTCCATTGGTAAGAAGAGTGGAAGACATTTGTTTCATAACCATCGCCTGACGAGTCCGAGAAAAGTTATGGCTGCCTCCCATCCTTGGACCTCAGTTGGACCACCCGTAAAATGTGGCGAACGCACTTTGGCAGCACCAGCCTTGCTCCGGAAGGCCCAGAAATAATGTGGCCTGGGACTCCAGCCTGCTCTTTGCAATGTGTTGGTAGCATCCCGTGGAGAAGCAATGCATAGAGTTTTGTGCTTAGAATTTTAATGCCTGGTAAGAGCCAACATGAGTTATACTTCTTTCCCTGCATTTAAATGCTTTTTAAAAATGGTGAAATGGTGAAAGCATCTTGAGAAATGTTTTACTATTTTAGTTTTGGTTCCCAAATTATGCACTACCTGGATTTGTGTACCCCTCAATAATGAGGGGACATCACAGACCAGAAGATAAAAATAACTCCCGAACAGAGTGAGAAAGTCGTTTATCTTTCTGTTTCCACTCTGCCGGCAAGCATCCGAAAATCACTAACATTCCTATTTGAATAAATATTTTGGTAAGATATGTTCATTTGAATTTTTACCCTCAATAACTTAGATTGTGATGGGAAGAAAGGAGAGAGATGAAATAGTTTTTATTAAGAATTTCTGCTGCATTTCCAAAAGTGCTGTTAATAGTAGAGCATCTTTTTCTAGTTGATATTTTTCCTTTTCCTGAACAGGTTCGACTCAAACAGTTAGAGGTATACTGCTCAATGGGGATGTGTGTACAAGGAATGACAACAGAAAAAGCTTGGAGATAGCCCTTATCCTCCTCAAACATTTATCACCTGCTCTCTGCAGGTGTTACCAATTAAGTTATTGCTTTTGCTACCCCAAAGCCTTTTTATTTCCTCTTTTGGATTTTGAAAAAAGTAGATACTGGAGTATCTAAACTCAATTGAATTCTCTGCCCTCTTGATACCGAATGCCTAACTTCTCCAATTAAGGCATTTAAGAGGCTGCTAATGATAACATAACTTGATGGCCCATATGGAAGAGCAGGAGGAACAGTTAAGTTGGAGTAGAAAGTCTCCTCCAGATTGTGAACAGTGTTTAACCTAATAGCAAAAAAAAAAGTGACATGTTCGAGGAAATCAACAAATAGTGATTGAGGGCCTCCTAGTTCCATTTGCTGCGGGGCATATAGAGCTAAACGAGGCAGGATCCCCGGCCTGGAGATTGGAGGAGACTACAAACAAATCAAGGTGAAATATATGTGGCCCCAAAGTAAGTCAAACTCAGCTGAATTGTGCAATTTCAGAAGAGGTAGATGTATGACACAGTGATCCAGGGCATGCTGTACTGAGCTTGAAAATGTGATGATACGATTCAAAATGTCCAGACATATGATTACTGTCATCGAATCGATAGAGTTTCTTCTAGTTTGCTTTCAGGCATCTCTTGCCCAACTCTTATTTCTCAGGTTCCCAAATCCCGCTCACATAACTTCTTTTGGAGGCACACACATGCCTGTCATCCTAATATTTTCTACTGCCTGTGTATAAGCGGCCTGAACTCTAGATTATATTTCTCCAACACAGAACATATTCTAACTATCACCTCCTATAACCCGGGTAGTCTACCTTTCTTAACATGGCCAAAACATGATCAAGATTATCTCACATTTTTTTCATGCAGTATCATTCTGTAACTTGTAGTTTACATATAAGCAGCTAAGGCCTAAGCTTCATTTTCCACATGGGTTCTTATTAAGCCATATCTCCCAAGGAGCTTTGGGAAATTAAACCTGTGCAGGATTAACTTTGACTTTTATTAAAATTCAACAAGTTTATTTTGACCTATCATTTTAATCAATCACATTTTTCTTTGAGCCTGATAATATCATCATATATACTCACGATTCTTTTGTCTTTAAGTAACGACGGCTTTCAAAATTTCTTAGAATATCCATGCACTTTAGAAAAATTTTTATTCAATACTACTTGGAAATACTGAGAAATTAGATTTATTCACTCTCCTTGTTATAGGAAAAATGTTACACATTGCAAAATTGCCATTTATCACCCTTTTTTACCATAACAATCTGATGGCCTCAACCCCAAATACCAAATGATCTCTCATCGCTGACTTTTTTTTTTTTTCTTCAGTGGCAAAAACTAAAGCTTCTTTGATTTGAATTCGTTTCCTACAGAGTTTCTCTTCTCAGAGGTCAGGTGTTATTTGGTGCAGAAATAATCAGCTTAAGTATCCGGTGCTAGAGTTTAACACATTTATGAAAAGGAACAATAAAAAGGCTCCTTGACTGTGGCTTGCAAAATGACTTATGCTGCTGTATGCTAATACTAACAGGCTGCTTCAGGCTGGAATAACACACTGAAAAAATTGTGGTCTGTAAAGGATTTTCTTTGGTGTCACTGCATGCCAGATCGGCAGGGAGTTTGCATGACCTTGGCTGAGTGTGGCTCTTGAAGTTCAGAACTCTTACTTCAGCTCCACTTGTGACAACAGCTCCCTGAACACAGCTATCGTGTTCCATTTCATTTCAGACTCTCCACAAAGGACAGTGTGGACTTTCACAGGAAATACACTGTCATTGCTCCTCTTCTAGGTAGCACCTGCTAACTGGTTTGTTTGAATGGAAAGACATTATTATTATTATTTTATTATCATCACAATGAAATTTGAGAGGAAGAACGGCGTATCAACCATAAAAGATGCATTGTTACCTGGCTCTAAATGATCTGTAATATTAAAACATCATATACGATTTCTGCTCTGATAACACCATGATCACCTCCTCACCACGAAACACTAACGTTACTACCAATTTCAAAAATATTACTTAATGAGTTTTAGCATAATAATAACAATATAATCACTGAAAATATATGTGCTATATTCTTTACCCGTAGTACTTAAAATCCCATAATAAGCGCACAAGTTTGATGCCATGATCCAGGTTAGTCGCTCAGGCTCTAAGGGTAGAGTACCTGGTTCAAATCCTAATCCTGGCTCTACCTCTTATCTCCTGTGTTAAATTGGGAAACTCCTTAACCTCTTTAAGTCTCAATTTTTCCATCTGTTAAATGTAGCTAATGATAATATATATCTTATAAGGTTGTTGTAAGAATTAACGTAATAGCTGCAAGGTATTTATCAACATGCCTGGAAAATGGTAATAAAAATAGCTAACATTTAATGAGTACTTACCATGTGCTAGCCGCTGTCCTAACAGCTTTATATACAGCATTAATTTAATCCTCACAAGGACTATTATTGTCTCCAGTTTTAATATGAGGAAAATTAAGGTTAGTGAGGTGCAGTAACTCTTCCAAGGGTACACAACTCATTGGGAAGTATATAATAATAGCAGAACTTGAATGTAGACATATATGCACCTGGCTCATATTAAATAATCAATAAGCATTCATTTTTGTGGTGGTTGTTGCTGTTAGCAATTCATATGCAAAAGTAGAAAGCCTTTCTTAACATAATGAGAAAAAAGATGATTCGATTGTTTCACTTAACTAAATTTATGGACATAATCTAGCAAGCATGACTATTAGTATAATTAAGCCACTTGCCAAGCACTTAAACACCTTAGGCTTGTTTCTTCTAGAAATGGCCTGATACAGTCTCTTTCACTATGGCCTCTGTTTTACTAGCAGGAAACCAAGAGTAAGCCTTAGGATGAAGAGCAGACCTAAATCTCTTACCTGTATGATGCTTCTCTTGAAAAGCATACACTCAATAAAGGAAATTATTGGATAAATGAAATAATCACATAGAAATGTTTAACTCATTATAATAGCGCTGTCCTATAGAACATCCTGTGATGATAAACACTATATTAGTGCTGGCCAGCACAGTAGACACTAGACATATATGGTACTGAGTACTTAAAATGTAGTTGCTACAACTGAAGAAATAAATCTTTAATTTTATTTAATTTTAGTGATTTTTAGTTACTATCATTTCAATTATTTTTCTTTTCCTAAGGGGCAACTTTAAATAATAGTCTAGCTTCTTCCCAGTCCATCTCGCCTACAACTTCCCCCACCCCCAAATCTTTACCTCAATGTTTGGAACTGATGTTTAAAATCATATGATGCTGGATGCAAATGATTGTGGCTAGCTTTTATTTAATAATAACACAAAATGTATTCTTTTATACTCACCATCAGATACAACACCCAAAGCTACATTCCATTCATTCAGACCGCCCCCCCGCCCCGCCCCCCCAACACACCATCGCTCCCGCCGTCTGGGTGGATGACATTTTGGCTTGATGCATTGATACCATGTAGCCATCAGCATCCACTATTGACAAGCTGTCGACAACATCGTGGAATTATCTGCCAGTCGCGTGTAATTTCTTGAGGACAGTGTTTCTAGTAACAAGGAACGAAGCATATGCCTTGGAACTTTGCAGATCTAAAATATTTTCCTGCTTCTTCATTTGCAAAATCCCCATCCCAAATGTGAATTGAGGGAGCATTAAAGGAGAAAGCTGGAAGAGTTGAAGAAAAGAAATAAAATAACATACGCACCCAGAGATCAGTTATATTTTTGAATAAGCTTTCTTTAGAAGTGATAGAAATGAATTCAATCATAGGAGGTGGTGAGGGCTCTTCCAGTTTGGCAGAGACTCCATATTATATCGCAGAGCAGAGTTTAGTACTGACAGAGCTTGGGGGAGAAGAGGGAATGTGCCTCTTCTGTTCTTGATTTCTGGGCCACAGGAGGACCAGATTTCGTGCTCTCTTCATTTATCTGGTGTTGCTGAAAATTTCCTAGTCGTCGTTCCAACAGGACAACATATTATAAATTTTTGCTCGTTTCAGAAAACATCATATTAAAGTACTAAAACACAAAGCGGCTTATCAACTCAAACATTTTTCTGACCCCAAATCTTATTTCACAGATTTCACCAAATGGAAGAAGATAGTTCTGGCCTCAGAATCTTAAATACTTGCATTTGAAATACAGTGTAACTTTTATAGATGCGTTTCCCCTTTGCTCTGTGGTAACTGACTTTTAGAAACCTTTAACTTCCCTGGCGTCTCTTAAAACATATGCTTGATATGGGAGGAAGCAGGAAGGTGATGCATTCTCAGTAACAAGGTCGATGGAGCCACATGGTCAGAGACCATCACTGAAGGAGAGATGGAAGGTGAGCAATAATGATGAAGGTCTTTTTCCTCTACTTCAGCTAACAGAGTGCTATTTTTCTTAAAAAAAAGAAAAGGAAAAGGAAAAAGAACAGAACTCACCCAGCAGTCAAAAGACCAGGATCCAATCCTGACATTAATGTCTGGGTTAGTTACTTAACCCCCTTCTCTATGTCTTTGTTTGCAAAGAAGAAACGATAACCTTTTCTATTCCATCTCAGTGCTATTTGAACATCAAATAAAATAACATTTGTGAAAAGGCTTTGAAAATTACGTTGATTTGAAAATACTGTGATTTGTTTAAGATAGCGCTACAGCTATCAATTTTCAGTAGTCTGCTTTGTAGAAGGATGACACAGGTGGCTTGCAGGAAAGGCCATTTTTTGTGGGCAAAAGTGGACAGCTTCAGGGGTGTAGGAAGGAGAAAGACGTGGACAGACTTCACATTATATTTAATTATGGAATGTGATAAATGTTCCTGGACCTGAGAGAGGGTGAATTATCAAGTTCATTATGGAATGAATTCCAGCGACAACATTATTTCATAAATAATAAAGTCACCCTCGTTCAATTTGGAAATTGTTAAACTTTCCATAAACCAGGATGGTTTGTATGCATTTTATCCGTAAGTGTGAAAAGCTTATATTTAACTTATGTTCATTTAACTTATGGCTTAATTCACATTATTGATACCTAAATGATTTTACTTAAGTAAAATCCGTGTTTGTTTGAAAGAGCAGTTTTTGCAGAGGAAAGAAGATCGGTAATGAAGTGCCCTGATTTTTCATGGTGTGTGCTGTGCTTGGACTTTCAGCTGCTCAAATCAGAAACAACACGATGTTGAGTTCCCATACACCCACCAGGTACAAGCCATTGTGAGTTTTTCTGGAAAAAAGAAAAAAAAAACCACAAAGTCTATGTGTGTGGTGATAATAATAATGTTAAGGGGGAAAAAAAAAAGATTGTAAAATGAAAGGACAGAGTTTCCTGTTTGTTATTTTTCAAAATAATGACTGTGGGTTCTCTCCCCATGGAAAAGATGCTATTTATTTTTTAATGATGAGCTGTTTCCCAGAGAAACAAAGTGGCATTCTGTCGACACCATATGGCGGCGGAAAAACAGATTCCACCGTGTTCCATTTGTTAGGCTGTCTTCTGCATTTCTGTATCCATAATTTATGTGGGGGCCTCTGTGATTGCCAAAATATTCAAATGGGTTTCTCTTAGCAGGGCAGCCTGCATGAGGGGAGAAAGGTTTTCAAAACAGCAGGACCTGAACAGTCTCCTGCTGCTCAGAGAAGAGAACACTTCCAACTTCTGTCCTTCTGGCGGCTTTCATTGTAATACTAATTTACATCCTCGGTTTAGACATCGTGTTTGCATTCAGAAAAAGCAGCTTATGTTCTTTTATGCTAATACAATCATACTTGAATTATAACCCACACCCTTAAAGTCACATTACTCCTTCTGCCTCAGTGTAAGCATAGAACCTGGCCTTTAAGAAATTAGTGGAAGCTGATATGCAGCAATGGCTGAACGATACCATTTTAAACACATTGATACTGCAGATTTTGGTTTCCAAACAGACATCTGAAGTGGTTATAGATACATTAAAAATAGTCATGAAAGGCTTTCTTCACTGTCTAAGCATATGATTACCATCTACGTATTCAGAGGCTGTTTTCAGTGGAAGTTCAAGTGCTGTTCTCTGGTGTACAAATACACACATGTCCAATACATGATACAGAATATAAGGAGGGGATTGGATGAGTCAGACTAATGGATGTTTTGGCAAAATGGAATGTCTGAAAAAAGTTTCATGTTCCTGTGCATACCCAGATAATAAGAATCTAAATCATAAGCCTTCTATTGGAAATACATATTTTTTTATTCCAGAGAATCTCAGATGTTCTTTCAGTAAGCTTAGCCATTTCATGTTTCATTGTAGTGCATTCAGGGGAACATAAAATAATTTTATATAGAAAAATAAAACATGTAGGAAATACTGTTCAATTACAGATAAAAAGTATAGCAATAATGCAATAATACCACTTGAAAGTTCTTTTCCTCTAACTATAGTAGAATGGACAAAATTTAGGCTACCAAAAATAGAACATTATTTGCTATTTTTATGTATAAATAGAAGGTTATGGCTTTGGGTTAGAAGGGGCAGAACTAAAGTCCCAGAGAACTTAATCGAATTCCATTTCTTCAAAGCCAATTTGGATAAACTCTTAGGAATCTCCATTATTTTTCAGTTTGGAGTGAGGGCATAGCTGAGTTTATTTTTCCTGATGCTGTTCTTATCAAGAAGCAGAATTTCAATGGGCCCAAGGTTTTGGTTTTTGGCATAAGTGTAACTTGCTCTTCCATTAGATAGCCTTCTGGTGGGGGCTTAGAAGACAATGGACTGTGGGGAACCCTCTACTGGAGTTCATGAAGACAGAATGGTCATGGGATTATCCAAATAAGGGAAGGGAGGACCCCACCCTTTATTCTTTGGGTAGAATGTGAAATCTTTGGCCTGGAGAAGGGTCAGAGTACCAGTAACTGAGTTGAGGGTAGTTTTAACTGGTTTGCCACATTACTCACAGTTTCCCGCCACTTTGGCCCAGCCCTAACCCTGATTGTAATAGATAACACAACAACTGACACATCTCCCCAAATTCCAAAATACTTTATTTGTGCCGTGTTAACATCTGACTATCAGGATATTTTTAAGAAGTTCAATTCTCCCAGGAAAGCTTTGGAAGGGAAGTTCCACCCAATTGTTAGAATTCAAATCTCATACTTTTTTCCTTTTCAATTAAAAACTTATACATTCAATTAGACTATATCTGTGAACCTGCTTTAGCAGTAATTAAGATGAACATTATGATATGGGTAATAAAAAGTAATAATTTCCTTCAATCTCTTGGGGTTTTTTGAAATACATTTTCTCGATGGAAATCAAATTATTTTATTGCGTAGAAGTGGTTTCTCTCTATTCAATAGGGTGAAACGATGCATCAGCTGTTGCTTGTACAACTACTAAGTCGGAATCATTAAGAATGAAGTTTAGTAAATAAAGTTATTGGGTGGCTGCTTTCTCACAGAAGATTTGGAACGCTATTAAATTAATAGGAAATAGGTCTAGAGTTTTCTCTAACTAACCTATCCTCAGTGGAGAACAGAAATGAAATGGCCTTATTCAAGGACAACCATTCAAAACCCATAAATATTTTATAAGGATGAAATAAATTGCTTATTTTCAAACAGGTGCTATTGTAAAAATTATTTTGATATTTCTTTTGCCTCAGGGCCCTTAAACAAAATAACAATTTATCACATACATAGTACTTAGACATTAGGCTAGTCTGTGTTTTTCATAATTGGCTCAGGCAGAGGGAAGCTCACACTTAGGGGTCCTCAGCTATAGGCCCAGTGTCTTCCTACAAGGAAAATCGTGCCTTAAACAGGACCTGCATCCCATTGCTCGTTCTGCAAATTGTCCACTAAAATGGTACCATTTCCTTCACGATGATGACAATAGATCTGCCAACTTATTTGTTAGATAATATTTACCCTCCATCGATGTATTCGAATGCTCTCTAAAATTTGTGGGTGATTTTTATTTGAACAGCAAAAGCACTATATTAGCAAAAATATTTTTTCTTTTTACCTCATTTTTCTTTTGGATCATAGCCTTTCTCTAAATAATGTGTATACTATGGAAGTTCGAGGTGGGAAAATTTGCTCCTTCAAAGAAATGATGTAAGAAAAGTTGGTGCCACTATTCCAGCATCTATTTACACCTAATTGTATCTCTTGAGGGGAAAGAAGTTAAGTCGAGCCATCTAAATATCGTTTCTCTGTCCTCTGTAAGACTGATGGTATTATCCATTAATGAGGTAAGCAGCAAGCTGAAGTCAGGGCCAGATCTGTGGTTGGGGTCAGTGACCAGCGAGTGGCCCAAGGACATAATTCATTCCATGAAGAGTATTAAGATGGTAAGATAAAGACTAGGTCATTTTCTAGCCATGGTCAGGTGGTCAGTAAGTAATTGCGAAGCACTATAAAATGAACCAAATTCCTACGAGTATAAAAATCTTAGAAAAGATGCTGTGCACCTCTCAAGGGGACGTTGCCCCCTTGAGAAGCCAAATGATGAGAAACCAAGAGAATTGCCAACAGAAAATAATAGCAACCAAAAGAAAAGCATCCTGGGTATGTATGTGATCACTGCCTCTCTGCTGGCATCCTCTTTTAAGAGGATGTGTCCCCGACTGACCCAGAGAACTCCTCTACCCCAGAAGAATCAATGATAAGCCAGGCTGATCTGGTCAGATTCTTCCTTTTGAAAATTTGAACTAGGAGACACAGAAAATGTGCAAGTTTGTGGTTGAATCAGATAATCGTGATATCAGAATATAGATTCCCAAATTGCCACTGCTGCTGCTAAGGCCACTGGTGTTTCTATAGCTACGCAGTTGGCCACATGTAGCAGGTTGCATTATTGACTCTGAGTCTACATTTACCGTGTAACTGCCATTCGTCCTAGGAACACAACAGAGTGTATGTATGTCCCTTCCCCTTGGTATTGCCTGTGGCCATTTGACTTGTTTGACAAATACAGTGGGGTAGAACTAACTGACTGCGCTGGTCCTGAGTTGAGGCTCTAAGTGACCACGAATATTTCATCCTCTGGTGGCTTCGTTGTAGTATCAAGGAAACTTAGAAGCCAGATTAGTAATTGGAAGTTTCTTTGTGAGCATAGAATTAGAATAAGAGAAAGTTTACTGCAGGATTTAAATGTTTAATGACATCAAGCGTGAGGTTGAAGGTTTGCATGTTTTGAGGTGAAATATAATGAAATATGATGAGACTATTAAGTACACACACACTTTAAAAATTATTAAAGTGTAGTTGGCATACAATATTGTATTAGTTTCAGGTATACTACATAGTGATGCAACATTTATACACTTTATGATGTGATCACCATCTACCATCGTGCAAAGTTATTATGGGCTCTATTCTCTGTGTTGTACACTACTACATCACCATGGCTTATTTATTTTAGAACTAGATGTATGATACACCATCTCTGTAATATTTGTGATGGGGCTTGATGTGCCTGCATCACTAAGAGAGGTCCCTGCATAGTGGTTGGCATTGCCGATGTCTACGCACATCTCTGTGACATTACCTTCCTTCCTAATGTCCGTCAGCCCTATTAATAGCTTGAATTTAGTGTCCTTCTGCTCCAAAACTATTTTTCTCCTTAGCATGATCTGTATGTCTCTCTTCTGATTAAATATATATGTGTTGATAGAATTTCATACTCAAAGAGATTATTATAATTTCTCTTTTAAAAATATCTTTGGGGAAGGTGCTTCTATTGATTCCAGGAAAAAAAAAAGAGGCTGAACCTATGACCGATTTTTGTATAAATCACATTTGTTGTTTAACTTCTTCAAAGATAACCATTTTACCTAATATTTCTGGCAAAACGTGGGGACATTGTTTTTTCTTGTAAGCAACTTAATATCTTGCTTCCTCCCCACCCCCTTTCATGCTGTTCTGAGTGTGGTAATAGAGCTGAAAGTGTTGTTATACAGAGGAATTCTGACCGTCTCCTTCGGGGCTCAGGGATCACACCGGGAGCCAGATACATGGGGCCACTGATCTGTTCCTGGCGGAGCTAATTGATAAGAAACATATTTTATGAATGAAGTTACAAGATAAAAACTGAGACTAATGAAATACCCCAATGACTCCGAAGCGATTAAGGAAGGCATTCCATACACCACTTCTAATTAGACACCGAAATGGAGAATTCACAGTTGACTGCATGTTCTCCAGTGGTGCTGACCGCTTGTTTAAGGGGACAGCAACTGAGAATACACATAACTAAGGAAAGTAAAACCTTTCTTCTAAGGTGACAATGGGCCATTTAAGTGAGCCTAGGCTGGGTCCCAGACAAGTACAACCACAGAGAATTTAATATTCTCTCTGTTTTTCAAATGATTCCTTGAGCCAAACAAGTTCAGTAGATGTTTTTAAAAATATTGTTTTACAAGATAATTTTTTTGGCTTTTTAAAAATGATTAAACAATGGGTCACAAACCTTTTAAAAATGTGTTTCCCTTTTTTTCTCTCATCAATCTTTTCTTCAAATCTTTAATCCAGTCTTAGCATTTCCCTTAATCATTTTTCCTGTGAAATATAATCCCTTAAACTTGCATTGATTCTTACACGTTGGATTATGTTGGCTTCTCACTTCTGAGCTCCCTTTCAAAATATTGTTTTTTACATTACCCTCGCTGAAATCTTATATATATATATTTTTTATCAAAGATGTGGTGAAACCATCATAGACAGGAGCCAAAGAATAAATTGTAGTCAATAGATATTTATTAATTTGAGTATCTAATGTGTGTTGTAGGTATAATGGGAAAGCAAAGAAAATCTGACCAGGTACTTATTATCTAGAATATTACAATCTATTCTCAGTAATTAAATGTACATACAAGACAAGAAAAACTAACAACACATGACAGAATATAGTTATCAGTGGAAATGTGCCCAAGACTTTATTTTATAGGAGTTTAGATGAGGGGAGAGGAGCATGGCCTAAAATACTGGGCAAGGCTTTCAGGTGGAAGGAAAAACTCAGAGGTCATGTGAAAGGCACTGAATTTGGACAAGTGGAATGGGAAGCAGTAGACAGCAAGCTGAATGACAGTGCCAGGGAGAGAATTAGCATGGGATATTCATGACCAAGGGAGAGAGGTGTTATCTTTGTTCATGGGTTTGTGTCTATCACGGGCTCTCATGAAAACTAGGCCAGAATTATATATAATATTTTCACTTGCAATAAATCAGGGCCATTTTGCCAGGTTTAGAGAGGGCAAGATGGAATAATTTAGAATCACTTTTAATCCTTCTTTATTTTAAAAATGTCTCCTAAGGAATAATAGAGTCTTAGAGCGGACGGAGAAAATGAAGGTTATCTACTTAATGATAACTCCAAATGCAGAAACTTATTCTGAACCATTGATAGTGTGCATGGGGTCAATGAGCCTCCAGTAAGTTATATAGGATTTTGTTCAATATGTCTTTACATAGGGAAGTTTCATAGTTCTAATTCATTTACAAGGCATTCAAAAACTCTTACAAGGCTTGGAAACCAGGGATCTATAGCATCTTTGCCAGGTGGTCTATAGCATCACAAATAGTGACAGAGAGCTCACCACCCATCAATTGATCCAACTCTAATTTCAGCAGCTCTCACTATCCCTAAGTTATATTGAGATCGATCCCCCAGTCAGAAGCCCTAGATTGGCCTTATTTTGTGGGCGCAGATCTGTATTCAGGGAGGTTGATCTAGTTAGGAGGCAATCCAGATGAGACCTGATATGCAACGTTCAGGTGTCTCTTTTTGGAACATTGATAAATAACGCACAGCCTTCTGTCTGGAGAATGTGAAGACTGAGTTTTTTAAAATTTGTCCTTACCCCCTTAACAATGAAATTAAAATAAAAATATAAGACCTTAGGAGATCATTTGATTTAGCTCACAGAGCTCGGTATATGTGTAGAGCAGCGTTAGAATGGTGATCAACAGACAGCCATTTCTATTGACCCTCCTGGCTTCATGAGTAGATTTGGGAGGCATTTTTACTTTGGGTTCCTAAGTTTCCTCCCTAAATGAGTAGAAGCCGTTTAAAATAACATACTGACTTTTTTTTTTTTTTTAAAGTGATGTACATATTAGAATCCCCTTTCCACTCACATCTTTCAGAAGTGGTGCCAATAATGTGGGAGACAATAAATTATTCAGAGGAGGGGAAGCCATGTAACAAACAGGAAGCCAGTGGTTTATTAAAGATAGCTGCACACAAATGCACATTTGCCAGCAACGTCGGCAACAAATCAGAAATGATATATGACCTTTCTCACACGCCTGCAACATTTAATATCTTTGAAAGACATTAAAGATGTCAAATGTTTAGACCACAATCTGAGAAGCGGTGAAAATATAGTATCAATGTTTACAAACAGGCTTAGATCTTGGTTGCAATTACCTATGCCTCTCTTTTCCTAAAGGGTAAACATCTTTCACATATTTATTTGCTAGTGTACTTTGCTTTGCAAAATAGTTCTGATCCTGAGGTAGTGTTTGTTAATCCAATCTCACTTTACCATAAACTAGAATTATCATTTCAGAAGTAGTTATACTTCATTTATGTACAATTTCCGATTTGTAAAGGCTCCCATAATTCACATTTGTTTATCCCCCTCCCCTGGCCCGGTGTTTGATATTGAATGATTTATAAGGCAACTACTTTAAAGCACTGAAGAAACTATTTATTTTTAAGCAGATAATAGTGAATACTTTTTGAAAGTACAGTATTGTTTTACTAATGCTTTTGCTTTATAAGTTGAACTTTGGTCTGTCTTCATTTTTAAAATTAATTTTATTATGAAATATAAAGATATAAGATAATAGAGAGGATGGTATAATAGACCCCATATGCCCATCATCCAACCTGAACATTTATCAACTCATGACCAGTCAAGTTTTAACTATACTTTTATACCACTTTTTTAAAAAAAATTGAAGCAAATATTAATCATCATATTATATCATTTAATCCATAAATATTTCAGAAATTGTTGAAGAGAATGACATAAAAATATATCTAATTGCCATAATCACACATGAGAACAATTAAGATTTTAATATCATCAAATATCATCACTGCTTAAAATTTACCCTTCGTCTTGTCTTTTTTTTTTTAGCAGTTTGTTTGAATCGGGATCTTTTTGTTGGAATTGCTGGATGTGCCTCTTAAAACTTTTGATTAGTTCTTCCTCTGTGTCTCTCTTATTTGTCCTTGCGTTTTATTTGTGGGGAAAAGAAGAACAACCTAATTTTGGGCTGCTCTCCTTTACTTTCATGTACTTTGTATTTTATACAGTTTGTAATTATTGCCCAAGAAGAGACTAGTCTAATATAAATGGCTTTACCATTAACATAAGCATTAAATTTCCCCTTTTCTTTTCAACTCACCCCAGTCCCCTCCACTCCACTAATGCTGCCCTCACCAGGGTCATTCCACATTGACAAATTCAATGGTCATTTCAGTCCTGTTCTTACTTGGTCTATGATCAGCATTTCTCCTTGGTATTTCTGTCTCTCTCCTGACTGCTTGGTGTCAGGACCCAACACTGTCGAATCTACTTCTGTTTCAGTGGTCGCTACTTTGTGGTGTCCTTTTCTTTACTAAATGCATATTTTTAACACAACAGTTTGGAGAGTATCAGGGTTCAGACAGGTACTTCTTGGTTTTCTATCAAGTCACTTCCAAGTTGACTTCATTTAGTACCATGATTTTAGATGCTACATAATATTTTCTTTACCTCTGACTAGATCCCTCCCATGAATCCCAGAATCATGAGTTATACTATCTTCTTGAAATTTCCCATTGGAAGTTTATTAGGCATCTCAATCTTCTCCTGTCCAAATCTTAACTCTCGGTCTTTCCCCAAAAGACCATTTCCCTGCCCTCCCCTTGGTAAAACATTCTGCCCTCTGTAGAAATTAATTTTATTCATATTGTTGCTTAGTTCTCAACCCCTGAAATAATTTGTAATACCTCTTTTTTTTTATTCGTATTCCACATCGAAGGCACTTCAGAATTGTCTCCGCTTTATTTCAAAGTATATTCAGAATCTGATCGCTCTGAAGCACCTTCCTTCCTACCAACCTAATTCAAGACAGATCATATTTCACCTGGATCATTATGAGTTCTTCACTTTCTTCTTCTTTCCTTGCCCTTTTATAGTCTTACAGTCTGTTATTTACACAGAAGCCAGAGTAATATTTTAAAAACCTTATTTAAATCATGTCACTACTTTACTCAAAACCATCCATTGGGTAGCATCTCCATCTCACCCAGAATGAAATCTGAAATCCTTCCCATTGCCTACAAGTTCCTTAGTGATTTTGTTTCCCTGTCAATTTCTCTATAATCTCATATCCGGCTTCTCTGCACCACATTCCTCTCTCTGCAGCTACTTCGGTCTCCTTGCTGGGTCATTGTGCGGCTGTCCCCTCTGATTTGAACACTTATTGGCTAACATCTGAGTGGTTGGCTTCCTCATTCATTTAGATTTCTGCTTAAATGTTACCCTACTGAAGAGTTCTTCCTACTTAAAATAGCCCTACCACCTTCGTCATTCTCTATCCGCTTACCCTGTTTTCTAAAGCTTCATGACATTGATCTTGGCAATAATTTCTTGGATATAACACCCAAAGCACAGGCAACAAAAGCCAAAATAGACAAGCGAGACTATATCAAACTAAAAAGCTTCTGCGCAGAAGCTTTATCAACAGAGTGAAAAGTCAACACGCAGAATAAGGAAAATATTTGCAAGCCATATATTTGATAAAGGCCTAATATCTAAAATATATAAGGAAGTCTTACAACTCAATTGCAAAAACAAAACACAACTGAAAAAAAAAATCACAGGAAACAACTCAATTGAAAAATGGGCAAAGGATTTGAACAGACGTTTCTTTGAAGGAAACATACAAATGGTCAACAGATATATATGAGAAGATGTTCAACATCACCAATAATCAGAGAAATGCCAATCAAAACCACAATAAGAAATCACCTCATACCTGTGAGAATGGCTATTAACACAACAAAAAAAGATAAGTGTTGATGTGAATGTAGAGAAGTTGGAGCTCTGTATTCCACTGGTAGGAATGTATTTGGCACAGCCACTGTGTAAAATGCTATGGTGCTTCCCCACCAAACCATAAGTGGGATCCAGCAATCCCACTTATGGGCATTTATCTAAAAGAATTGAAATTAGGATCTTGAAGAGACATCTGCAACCCCATGTTCATTGCAGCATTATTCACAATAGCCAAGATTTGTAAACAACCTTAGAAGAGAGGTTCGACAGATAAATGCTCGACAGATAAATGGATTAAAAAATGTGGTCTGTACATACAATGGAATATCATTCAGCCCTAAAAAGAAGGAAATCATGCCATATAGATGAACCTGGAGGGCTTATGTTTGGTGAGATAAGCCAGTCACAAAAGGATTATTACTGCACAAGTCCACTTACACTAGGTACCTAAAATCGTCAAACTCGTAGAAACAGGAGGACGGTGGTGGCCAGAAGTTGGAGGAAGGCAGAAAAGATGAGTTACTATTCCTGGGTGTGTAAAGTTTCAGTTATGTCAAATGAGTTCGTCCTAGAGATGTGCTCTAGGACATTGTGCCTCAACTCAATAATAACGAAAGATTATTTTTAGGTGTTGAGATAGAGTGTTGTTTGTTTAGTGTCTGTCTTCCCAGCAACTAAAATCTAAGTCCCATGTGCACAGGCGCTAGGTCTTTTTTGGTCACTGTTTATATATTCCATGCCTCGATCAGTGACTAGACCACCCCACCGAGGGTGCTCAATGACACTTATGGGATGAATTAATGTAGTAAGAGGGAACATAGTGCATTTTAAGAAATGAAAGAGGGCCAGTATGGGAAATTGGTTTGAGGGGAGATGATGAGTTAGGCAGGGGCTAGACTGTATAGAGTTTTGTAGATTACATAAGGATGTTTTTAAAAAAGAAATGTGTGGTCACTGGAGTGTTTTAAGCAACTGGACATCAGATTTAGGTTTTGAGGAAAATATCACTGTGATCTGGAAAATATATGATCATTACAGCAATTCTTATCAAGCCTAGACTAATTAAATCAGACCCTCTGGGGTTGGAGCCTGAACCTTGGTGATTTCTAAAGCTTTTCAGGTGATTCCAATGCATGACCAAGATTAGAAGCTAGTGGTTTTGGGTAAGGTTCCTGAGAAAGCAGGGTAGAGAAGGTTCAGACCAGAGATGAAGGGATTTCTGGTTTAGCTACTGGAAGTTATTACAGTACTCCTGTCCTTACAATAATAAAAAAAAAACAGCTATGCAAGCTGAAATCAATGACTTTTTGGACCAGAGAACTAACATTGGTGGGAAAACCATCACTCTGAAATATCAAGGGTCAGATGCATCTGGTGAGATACATCAACTGAGATCGGCTTACCTGGAGCAGAAGCCACTGGGGCCATAAACTGGTAGGAATTCTTAAATGGTTATTTTGACAAAATTGCTAGAGTCTAATTCTGGACTAGCATCAGAGTGAGAAGCTCTTGTCATAGGGGGCCCTCGTAGTTTCCCAGGGTTTTTCTTCAGTTTCTCATGAAGAAGATCTGAGAGAGCTCCTTACATAGTCTTGGCAGGGCAGAGTTCGGAGAAGAAAGAGTAGCTCTCATAAAACCTTTCCAGGCCTCTCTTCTAAGCAAAGGCTCCAGGGTGAAGGACTTCACCAGAGGGCAATTCTGAAATGTTATCTGAGCTTAGGGAAGTGAACTTGCCCCACCACACCCTGCTTCAGTCTTCCTCTCCCACCTAAGAGAAAAACATAAAAAGAAATACTTGATTGGTCAAGAGAAGAAAGGGCTTGGGGGAACGAGACTGGGAATTCTGTAGCTGGGAAAGAAACTTGGAGGCAGTGAGGACAAAAGCTCTAACCAGATGAGGGACAGACCTATCTCAAGTCCACACCCCTGGGACACAGATCCGCTAAAGAGGAAGCCTCAGGTAGAAGGTTATAAGACATTCCCTACACCCACCCCTTACCAACACACGCCACGTGAATAAACTTCCAGTAATAATGACAGTGGATTACAGGTACAAAAGCCGACAGACACAGATTGTCTGAGGAGGAGTACACAGGGAAGCCCCAAAACTGAGAGAGGAGGAGAAAACAATCCCACTAGAGGAATTTTAAGAATTTGTTGCCTCCAGCTACAATAAATATTAATCATAGTCCAACTCCTAGCTAGATTAACATAATTCTCATACTGAAAGTCTATTTACTATAGGTACCTGTTACCCTAAAGAACTCTTGTCTTTGAATCAAAATTACAAGGTGTGTCAGAAGGCAAGATAACACATGATCTGAAGAGACAAATTATTTTTAGAATCAGACTCAGATATGACAGAGATTTATCAGACAGGGAATTTAAAATGATTATAATTAATATGTTAAAGGTTTTAATGGAAAAAGTAGACACAATGAAAACTCAGATGGGCAATATAAGCTGAGAGATAGAAACTATAAGAAAGAATCAAGATAGAGGTAAAGAAACTGGTTTTAAGCAAGAATGTGGACAAATTCTTGAATATTACAAGAGGGAAGAAATTATTGTTGCAGATGTAGGTTTTTATTTGTAGATATGTTCCTAAATGCTGGTGTTGTTCCTCTGTTAATTTCAGTCCTCTATTTTTTGACTCCCCACAGGAAAACGAATGTTTGCTGACCAGGGAGGCACAGGGTAGGGAAAGGCAGTGGCAGGAGACCATCTCATATATACTTGTCCTTCCTCTGGGACTGTTAACTAACCTCATTTCTCCAGAGCACCTGGATAGGCTGTGGGCGAGCAAATAAATATAACAAATGAAAACATATGTCTTCCAGTATGGTTTGTAGTTGAGGCTTTGTTTACATAGATCAATGATTATTCAGGTTTAATGATATCACCTGGCCAATTAAGATAAATACTCATAAAGGTGTTAGCTTTAACTTAAATATGATTGGCTATTATGTCACAATCTAAAATCAAATTCAGTTTCTTATACTAGATTCTAATGATCAACGGAAAAAAAAGTGGATGAAGGGGAAACATATTATCATAAACTACCATTTATTGAACACCCATTATGTTTTGAGCTCTGTTCTATACCAGATCTTTTACAAAAATTACAATGCCCCTTCCAGATAGGTTTTTAAAATCTTCATTTTATGTTTAAGGGATTAGAAGCCTAGAGAAATAAACAAACACATGGGGCTGGTAAGAGGTGCATATCCTGAACTAATTCACATTTTTGTTTAATTTTTTTTAACTCCAATCTCCAAAGCCACTACTTGTTTCACTATACTATGTTGTTTCATATAATTTCAAAAAATTTAGATGTAGCAGAAAGAGCAGAAATGGACTCTGGAACAGAGGAAAAGTTTTTATGGCACAATTATTGCAGGTATTTTATTTGGGTGTTTTCTATCTGAATAATACTTAAACCTAAATATTTTTACATAAATAAGGATGAGACTTTGTAAAGGCAACTATCAGGGAATTCCTGTACTTTATTTTCTACCAGAATTAATTGGTCTTGTGTTTTTTTCATGCCCATGTCTAGAGCATTATTGAGGAACCAGAGTAATAAACTGTTATGCAACAGTTCCTTGATTCTAAGGCTCATGTTTTGTGTTCAAATTTTAGCAGTTTGGAAGCTGAGATGCATCTTATCATTGTGTCAAGAGAAACTTTCCAGTGGATAACCAAAGGAGTGAGTTGTGGTGATTTTTTTTTAAGCTCTATATTGGAAGTGACTGTTTATCTAATTTGCACTTCGGGTAAATACTTTGTATTTGCATATACAGCAATTATTTAAGTGTAAATTTGGACCCCTAATGGTCGCTTTTCATACCTTTAGAAGATTATATTATGATGCGACAGTGAAGTTATTGTAAACATGGAAGATTTCGTACCAAAGGCCAGAAAGTGCAATTAAATGCGATGAAAATTGCTAAACCTTTTAAAATAGGTCATCTAATTCTGAAAGCTTGAGAGGGTGATGTGATTAAGTGATGCATGATGGAGGGCTCTCACATAGGCTTTGAACTTCTACTTTGCTGACATCTTCCAGCCAGCTCATAAACAAAGCGGTTTAGCTTCCAGCAACACATAATAAATTAAGAAAACTAAATAAACAAAGCAAAAGTTTGACCAGATAGCCAAAGCAGATCAAACTTTATGCCTAAAATATACACTGTCAATTGCAAAGGAGCTAAAAAGGCTCCCCCAGAAAGAGAATTTGTGATGGGGGTGAGATGGGCACAGGGATAGAGAGGGAGCTCCCACTAGGGACGATAAAAAGCAATATGTGATTTCACTAATGCTACGGAAACATTGTACAAGAGGGATTCCAGAGAAGTCTTTGAATACGCCAGATAATTTTTATAGCTACTCATTTATGAAGGACTTGAAGAAAGAAAAATTATGCATAGTAGTGATCAAGGAAGACCTCCTAGGAAAAGTGAATATTGAAGGATGGTAAGAGTCTTAGAGTTTGAAAAGTTAGGAATAGGGAGTACTTAATACATGTACCTTCTTCCTTCACCCATCTAGTGCCCACAGCAGGGCCTTCCACATTGTTCACCACAGAAATGTTTGACTAGCTTGAAAAGCTGAAGGACAACATTTACTGATGGATATAGAGTGTTTAAGGTCATAGAAAAGCCTAAAAAAGCCTAACAGGGGCCATTCCACATTTCACATTCTCCGAATCAGCACCATCCTATTTTTAAACATTTCATTTGTCAGCTTTTTATTATTAAAAAAAAAAAATGTCCAATTTGCTTAAGGTGCCTCAGGCAAAGTATGATCAAATTCTTTGATGACAGTGACATTAAATAAGAATGGACAGGGACAGAAAAGCCAGGGACCATTAAAATGGACCCAAGGATAAAGAGCTCTCTCAGCTCTACACTCTACAATGTCCAAGGTTTAGTGAAATAAAACCAGAAACCATCATAGACTGATACAGGATCAACCTCAGATGCCACGTTTTTACAGCCTAAGGGACTGAGTGATGCTATGACCAGACCATGAATCTTCAGGGGGTTTTCTGAATAATCATCTTGCCTTTACATGGTGTCTCAGCTTGAACTGTTTCCCTCAAGAATGTGTCAGGGAGGGAATGCTCCTTGATATTCTTCTTTGGAAATGTTACCCCAAGCACATATAGATTTAGATGACTTTAAAAAAAGGCTGTTAGTGACCTGTGAATGCATACAGTGGTGTCATATACAATGCATTAGGGAATGGAGAAGGCAAAAGAAGGCCATGTAGTTTTCTCTAGTCTCTTTCATTAGCACATACACAAGTATTTTTCTATAATGTGAGCCAGATATCTGAGCATGACAATTTTTTTCAATATGGTAGCTACAAAATGAAGCAGTAACAAGGAGCCAGGACACAGTCTGACGTGCTATGAAATTGAGAACCAAGCCAAGGGATATCCAAAAACGTTAGATTAAAAATTGTATTTCCACAGTAAGTTGTCACATTGAAGCACAGGTGATATCTCTTTAGTTCTTTGAGATCAGGATCATTGAGGGGGTCTGGGGGAGAAGAGAAGGCAGGTGATCCAGCAATACAGAGATCAGTTCTAGTTGGAATTCTTGAGGGCTTTTTAAGATTCCCAGTCCTTCTCCTGTGGATGTACTTATATGTGCCTTTAAGAAGCGCTGAGTGGTTGAGGAGTGGTCGCCTTAGAAGGCCACAATTAAGCCTTTATGTGGTCTGGGTGAAGATGGAGCAGGCAAGGCATGATTATGGAAGCAAGAGAAGGGCAGCCTCTACCGATAGGAAACCAAAGGAAAAGATCAAATGGAGACATCACTATTTAAAAGTACCCAGTGCTAGAGCAACTAGACATCCATTGACAGAAAAAAAGAAAAAAGAAAAAAGAAGAAGAAAATATACTAGATCTAAAACTCACACCTAATAAAAAAAAAGACTAACTCAAAATAGATTATGAACTTAAATGTAAGATATAAAGCTATACAACTTTTAGAAAAAAATAGGAAATCTTTGGAATCTGTGGTTAGGCAAAGAACTCTTAGATTTGGCACCATAAGCACAATCCATAAAAGGACAAATTGAGGAATTAGATCTCATTAAAACTATTTTTTTTTTTTTCTGTAAAAGATCCTGGTAACAGAATGAAAAGACAAGGTATAGTCTGGGAGAAAATATCTGCCCCCCCGCCCACAAAATTAGTGTTTAGAATATATAAATAACTCTTAAAACTCATCAGTTAAAAAACTCATCAGTTAAAAAACTCAGGCAATCCAATTATAGTATGACAAAAAACACGAGCAGACAGATATATCAAAGGAGATATAAAATGACAAGCACATGAAAAAGTGTCCATCAACATTTGCTATGAAGGAAATACAAGTAATTAAAACTACAGTGAGATATCTCTATATAGCTATTAGAATCACTAAAATAAAACAAACAAACCTACAAACAGTGACAACACTAAATGCTGGCAACACTACCTTGCTGGTATCAATATAAAATAGTACAACCACTCAGGAAAATAGTTTGGCAGTTTCTGATAAAACTGAACACGAAAATACCATACAATTCAGAAATTGCACTTGTGGACAGTTATCCCAGAGGAATTAAAAGTTATGTTCATAGCCGTAAGTGCATGTAGGTAGCAGTTCTATTTGGAATACCCCAAACCTGAAAACAACTAGATATCCTTTAACAGACGAATGATTAAACAAGTTGTGGTACATCCATATTTTGGAATAGACCTCAGCGATGAAAAAGAACGCACAACTGATATATGCAACAATTTGGATGAATCTCCAGATTATGATGGTTTGTGAAAAAGAAAAACAAATACCAAAAGTTGTATACTATGTAATTTTATTTATATAACACTCTTGAAATTATAAAATTATAAGGATAAAGAACCGATTAGTGGTTGCCAGAGATTAGGGATAAGAACTGAGTGAAGGAGGGGAAGAAGGTAGGTGTGGTTCTTAAAGGGTATTGAAAGTGATCTTTGGTGATAGACACGTCTGTGTCATGACCACGTCGATGTCAGTATCTCAGTTGTGATGGAACAAAGCAGGCTTGCAAGATGTTACCACTGGGGAAACTGTGTGTGGAGTACAGGGGATCTCTCTGTAGCATTTCTTATAACTGTATGTGAATCCACAGTTACCACAAAATTAAAAGTTCAATTTAAAAAATGTGCCTAATAGTCCATAAAATTAAAAATAAATCAATTTGTCATCTCCTTTCTAAAGTTTAAATCATATATAAAATTAACTAGATTCTGGGGAGACAGAAAAAAATGGATCCGAGGAAGCACTTGAACTTTACTTTTTAGCTGTAAAATGACTTTGAAGTATGTTAAGCAGAGGAATACTAGAGTAAGATTTGTATTTAATAAAAGCCATGCGATTTCTGCGTGGTAGGGCTTTGCAGTGGCGGGGTGTTTATGACTTGCATAGGGAGACTAGAGAGAGTGAGACCAGAGAGGAGGTGGTTGCGACCAAGAAGAAGAAACGTGATAAAGGACTGGTCTTCCAAGGCGAAAGCATTGGGGGTGGTGGGAAGGGGAAAACACAGAAGAAATATCTAGGTGGTGGATTAATAGCATGTAGAGGTGGGTTTGGTTTGATCTGAGGTGAAACTGGGCAAAGAAAACCAAGAATCGAGGATAATTTTCAGAAGCATGGTGGTGCTTTTCAGTAATCAGGTTTCAAGAAGGCATTTTCTAGGGGCGAAGGACCGTAGGAGAGAGTCTAGGTGAATTGCTTCGTGCTCAGTCACTTCGTGCTCGCCCCTTATTTTTCTCTTGAGGAAACTGTCGTCCAGAAGAGTAAAGTCACTGGTCTAGAACATAAATCTTGACTTCCTTACTCCATGAATTTCAGTTTACAAATAAATATCACACTGATTCTCCAGAAATTATATCATTCCTAGAAGAGATCTATTTCTTGACCTGTTTGTGAAATTAAATGTAAGCAACTGTCCCTATAACCGTATTACTGAATTCTGTTTTGGAGGAGCAGAGAAAATACCCTGTTTGTGGATCCATTCAAATAACACAGAGCCCTGTGTTATTTGAATGGATCCAGGAGGAGATGTTCAGGGTGAATATGGAGTGCCGTTGGGCCACCTGTGTTTATCGTAGCTCTGACTCAGATAGTCTCCATCCAGATTGTAGTGTCACATGCTTGTGGACTCCTAAACAGAGTCAGGTACTCTTAGACAGAAGAGTGTGTACATGCAAAAGCTATAGACCCTCTTAGTCCTTTGAGCAAAAAGCCCAGAAATGATCCCAAGGGTATCTGGGAATCTACAAATGCTCTTCTGGACTTTCCCTGTTAGGAAGAGAGAGAATTCTGCCTACCTATCCCATCCTGTATTGACCTCTTTAAACAACAGTGCGATGTTAGGAGAAAGATGATTCAGACTGTGGATTTCTCATTTCAGAAGCCCTCACTCATATTTCTTGAGAAACTCTAGGACTCTGCAGGGGTCTGTCATGACATCAATGCCCCTAGCAGCTGACTGCCTGGTCAGGTCTTCCTAGAGCCTATTGACAAGGCACATGAACTTGACATCGATCCACTTTTGCCATGTGAGAACTGGTGTGAATGGGCGTGGGTTCTATTGTAACATGCCCTTACCTTTGTTTGCAAGCCATTTTTACAGGTGCCTTCATGTAAGGAAAGAAGCAATACCATAAAATAAATAAGCCACCCAAGTTGTCATGTGAACACTTCCTTGCACAGCAGAGACCTAAAGGAGTAATTAATTTTTGCTGATGCCCTATCATCTTTAAGATTGGGTTTTATCCTTACATAAATACCGAATTACCCTGCTGTGTTTATTTAACAAAATACCCAGAATATCCTAAAAGTGCTTTCACATAAGACTTTTTCCCCGCTTTCTCTACATCTGTCTCACTGTTTCTCTACATCCACCCAAGAGATTCAGCCTAACCCTGGGTAGCATTTCCTGCTGGTGAGAGCTGTGCTAAGTTTGGCCATGGGGAATGAAGCTCTTTCCAGGGAAATACTATTTTTTTGTGTGTGTGTCTGCTTGAATAGACATGGATAAGAAATTAAATCTGGCCAGGGGGTTGATGCTGGAGTTTGTGGGGAAAAGGGGCATATGGAAGGGTTAGGGGTAGAGAGAAAAGTCTGGCTAGGATGCAACCCCTAAGGTGATAAAAGGAGGCCTGGAAATTTGCCAACGAAGATCAGTGTGGCATTAGCAGCAGAAGAGATGTGCCAGCAGCTGATGAAATCTGATCTTAAGGGAAAGCTCAAATTCAGTTATTAGTGGAGGGATAGAGCCAGCCTGGCCAAGAGAAATGATTTGAAGTAGAGGAACATAAATAGAAACTATGATTAGATAATGCTGGTTGCTTACCTACTGCCCAAAGATAACTGTGAGAGAGAGCTGGGCTACATGCTAGGCTCCTGACAGACTCACCGGGTTCGTCATTGTTGCTTTTGCATCCAGCCTATAAAGGAAAGCTCGTAGGCACAGACCAACCCATCTGTGCATTGGCAGATGGGATGGGAGCTGCCTGAGTAAAGAGCACAGTATGATTTAGGGCTGGATATGAATGAACTTATACCTAAGATAGTTCCAATACAATTGCGTTGATATGACTATCACAGATTTTGAACCGACTGGTTTCTGAATTGATTTTATTGTTTACATTTATGCTAGTTAATGGCTTTTCAAAATAAAATTGACTCTGGCTGACTTAAACAACAATGGAAGATTTTTTAAAAAAATATTTGATTATATTTTAAGCTCCAAATTAAGATTTGTATAAAATTGGACATGTTCCATTTCCCCTTTTGTAAACTGGCTTATTTCTGAACATGCACTGTCAAAAACAAACCAAATTACGAGGGGATTCTGACAATCTTTAGCTCAAACTTCAGTCAAACCGTCAGTTGTCGAAGAACCACTGGGTAAATTGCTTAATGCCTCAGTTTTCCCAATAGAAAAAAAAAGTTAATAATATCTACCTTGCAAGACTGTTGTGAAGATAATTAAAAAGTGTCTTAATACACTGCTCAGCCTGTATAGTAGACATCCAGCAAAGGTCCGCTACATAATTATGTTTATTTTGCATATAATCTTTGTGTGTATATGTGCAATGTTGAAAAAGACCCAGATAAGAGGCAGGACATTTTGTTTTTTATCCAGTGGTGGAAAAAGGGCATGGAGAAAATTATAGGCATGATGATTTGGAAATAGTTTTTCAGAGCATTAATATTGATTAGTGAGAAAATTAGCAAAAAGTTAGAGAATGGAGAGTCTTAAATATCAAGAATTTAGAATTAATTTCTTAGGTCCAATAGTTGGCAAACTTTTCTTATATGAAGCACAGTAGTAAAAATTTTTGGCTTTGTGGACCATATGGTCTCTGTCACAAATAGTTAACTCTGCCATGATAACATAAGAATGACTAACAGCTATGTTATGCTAACAAAGACAATATGTTAACAAATGAAAGTGTCTTTATTTCAGTAAAACTTTATTTACAAAATCAGACAGTAGCCCCAATTTGGCCTGTGGGCTGTAGTTTGCCAACACCTGGTTTAGGTGACAAATAATAAATCCAACATCCTTTCTATCATTTCTTCATTTAGAAATATACAGATATTTTGTTTTTTGAATTGGTTAGGTTACGGCTAACTCTAAACTCTATTAGTTGATTCCTTTAATAAATATTTGAGTGTCTACTGCTCTAGGCACTGGAGAAACTACTGTGAGCAAAACAGACAAACATTTCTGGCTTTAAGGAGCTCACGCTCTAGTGGAATGATAGAATTGTATCCGTCACTACTCTCTTGTAGAAACCCTGCTCTACATAAACCATATTTATGAATGTTTGCCGTCATGTGCGTAGATGTTCTGCACCCGGTTTCCCTATATCATTAAATAAAGGGATATCCTAGCATAGTGGATCTAGATATCAGCAAGACATTTGACAAAGTAACCCCTGATGTTGCAGTGGACTTGATTGAGAAATGTGGGCTGTATGATAATATAGCTCAGTGAACTGGAACCTGGATGAAAGACGGTACTCAATGAATGCTGACTGATTGATCACCAACGACCGGGAGAGCAAATCTCCAGCGACCTAGAGAGCCATGTCCTTGCCTCTGTGCTACCCAACCTTTCCATCAATGACTTAGATCAAAACATGGAAAGCATGCTGATCAAATTTGCAGATGACATAAAGCAAAGAGGGAGACAGCTGTCAGGGCCAAGATCTAAAATGATTTCGACAGGCCGGAACAATAGTCTGAATCTAACAAGATGAAATTTAATAGGGATAAATGGAGGGTCCCGCACTTCAGTTCAAAAGTCAAATTGTACATGAGATGGGGAAGAAGTGGCTAAACTGTACTATATGGATAAAGCCTTAGAGATTTCATGACAGCAGGCTCCGTGGGAGTCCACAGTGTGATAGGAATGTCAGAACTGCCAGTGCAAACCAACTACATTGCTATTAGGGCAGAGTTCAGGGCAAGGGAGGCGACTGTGCTATATAGCACTGGGCAAGATCGGATCTTATACATGTGTGGTTCTGAGTGTCAGATGTTCGGAGGGACATGGGTAGACTCTGTCTTAGTCAAAGGAAAAGACTCATTCAATGCATATGGGGAAACCTGAGAAGATGATGATTAAGAAAATGAAGGTTATCATCTCTTAAAGCTGGTTTCCTTCCACACTGTGGGGGGAATTGGCAACACTAACTCTTGCTGAAACTGCCTCTACTTCTCTTATAGCAAAACTCTTTGATCCTCCCTGAGGATCAAAAAGTGAGTGGATGTTTGTCAAAAGGCAGCACCCTCTGAGGAAAAGATGCTTGATGGAACCCAGAAGAGCACGTGTTAAAATCGCTTTGTTTTCGTGGGTTTCCATATCAGTTGCATGTCTTTGTAATTCATGAGCCATTTCTAAAAATCTGCATCAAACAACCCAGGAGTGATATAGGTGAGCAAAAAAGTATGTCTTTTGGCCTGCTGAGAAGCTTATTCTGAGGGTCAGATGTGTGCTCCCCAAGGAACCGATTTAACATGTATTCTCAGAGCAACTTCAGGAAGTCAGAGGCTCACGGAATGGGGAATTTAATTTTTGGGTTCTCTCTGAAAATATGTTTTCATTCAACCTTTATTGCTGCAAATCATTCTCAAACACATTTGTCTTCTTCCTTGCCTCAGTGAAGGGAGGGAGGAGAGGAGGGATGGATGGAAGCAAAGAGGAAAGAAGGAAGGTAGAAGGAAGAGGGAGAGTTGATCTCTAAAACATTCTCCTAATTTTTAGGATACAACCTGAATATGCCCTGCCTAGTGCAGACCGATCTGGCCTCTACATGTGTATTTTACATCATCAATATCATCTCTTCGGTCCAGTGACTGTGGCCTCCTCCCGACCCTGTCTAATTCATCCTTCATTCAGTTCTTGCCAGAAAAGCTGAGAAGTTACAACTTCTGGGGAAATATCCCTGATTCTCGAAGTCTGGGTGGGCCCCATCTGTTCCTCTCTGAGCATACCTGGTCCTCGTTATAGCCTCACACTTACTCTGTTCGTGGTAACTGACTGAACATTGCTGTGTCTTCCTTGTAAGCCCCAAGAGGACAGAAACCATGACTGATCTATTCATTGTTCTATTTCCAGCATTTGGTATGCTGCCTGACATGAAACGTGTGTTCAATAGATTTGTAAAATTGAATTAGTTCATTGGAGGTATTAAGAAATTTAGGGACATCATTTTAGGCATCAATAACAATGTACTAAAAAAGAGATGGCACTAATACTGTAGTAGTGACAGGAACCATCTATTCCAATGTGCTTTTATGATAGAATAAGAAAGTTAAATGCCAGTGAAAGAGATTGACTTGCCCAAGGCCATGTAGCCATCAAGCAGTTAAGCCAACATTAGACTCCATTTATCTTGTCCAGCAGTTTTTTTCTACCTCACCGTAACTGCCACTGCCAGACTGTGAAGTCACAGATCTGCTCTGGCAAAATCAAACGTAACAGGAATATAGTACCTGTGAATCCAATGAAGGCTGGAGAACTGGATTTGGAAAAGGAGCAGGAGCTAAGAATGGTGAGACATTTGGAAGGACAGGCGGGAACAGATCCCAGTCTGAAACAAGTCATGTCTTGGAATTGTCTGGCTAGGATGCTGTCCTGGCCCTGGACACTCACCCCGCTGTCCCTGGACTTCAGATTCCTCCCTGGAGACTCACAGTGCTGGCACCACTCTGCTTTCCTACTGAATGATTTCTCAACTGTTCCTGCATTTCATTTTTTTGCACTCCTTTATAATCTAAAAATCCCAGGCAGGAGCATGTGATTGGCTGAGCTGAGGTTATAGACCTGAAGCCTAGATGCTGGGAGCAGGAAGAGAGAATCTGGCCCCATTCTGATTTCTACTATGTGAGGCAGCTGTGACCAAGGACTCAGTCTAGCAAAGGTGTCCAGGTGCTGGACAGCCGTAAAGCAAACAAATCCCTGCCAGGTCACCTGTCACTGCAGACATTTCTTATCTTCAGTGTCTCCATTCTCCCAAGTGACTTCTGGATCACACGAAGCAGATTTCCTTCTGGCACTAAGAATAATGACCTAAGAAGAGGTATGACCATTTTTATATATTTGTACTTTTTGTGTTTTGAAAGAAAAGTCTGTAACAGTCCCTTTCTTCGCTGCGTCTCCATTTTCCTGTTTGCAAAACGAATGCAGTGTTTGGGTGGCCTCCTTCTACCGCTCAGTGGTTGCTTCACAGACTTACTCACCTTGAGACGCAGGTAAAGTTCTGTGGAAAGTTAGTAAATAAAATGTGCTTTTAAGATAGAATCAGGAAGTTATTCCATGACTCGGTAAATAAAGAGTGGTGATTGCTGTACCTGACTTGGGGATTGAGACTCTTTCAGAGTTGCTGTCGTCATTCTGGGTGTCCTCCTGGCTTTTTGGAACTTCGGATGAGAGAGGAGACACAGGAGACTGGGCTGGTGCACAGGTCCCAGGATATAGTTGGAAAACTCTATTTCTGGCTAATACTCCGAGAGTAATTATCGACTTTGGTCATAAAAATATATGAGTGGTCTCCCAAATGGACTGGCTTTGAAAAGTGAAGTAGAAACTGTATTTAGAAAATGTTTGACCTCAAAAATGGTACTATCTAGCTTAGAGCTGAGGTAACTTTTGGCTGGGCTGACACCTTTACTCGGTGTCCTATTGATTAAGGAACAGACAGCCCTTTAAGTCCACTTAGTATGTCGACATTATAGTTTTGCAATGACTCCCAAAACTTTATTGAAGGCAAAATCCCAAAGTAACAGTCAGAAAGCACATTGTTACTTTGGCTGAAGCCCAGGGCCCCTTCATCGCCTGTTGGCCATTAGTATTCATGCCAGGCAGAGCATCTTCCTGACCCTTAAATGATTTAAAACCAACTAACAAACAAACCAAATGGCAACCCAGGAAAATTCTCATCTTCCAGACAATGCGGAGCCATTATTCATTTAATAGTATAAACATTACTCTCTATCCCACGGTTGGTTACTAACTTCTAAGCCTTTAATGGACTTCGCATTGTACTTAGGGGATTAACAGAGAAGTTTGTAATTGATTCTCTTTGTTGGGGGAAATAAAGAAGACAAGTATTTACCTGGTCATGGGTTATGTTACTGGTGGAATGTAAAGAGGCTCTCGATGTTTAGAGCTGGAGAATTATTTATTTCTCTTTTCTGAGACACATATTGTTCATACTTAAAAGACAAATCTACAAGCGTGTGTTCCTTCGAGAGAGTCCTAGGTTCAAAATCACAGTTCTTTAAATTTATGTGCTTTAATGTATTCTTTGGACTTTACTGTGCACCTACTATGTGCCAGGCATAGTAGCCTCTGGACAGACAGTGTATGTGGTATTGAACAGCACAAATGCAATTCCAGCCTTTAACGGTGTGGCAAGGGAGAGTGGGTATTAAATTCATAATCAAACATATACGTATACAATTTGCAAATTGTGATAAATGCTAAAATTAAAAGGGATGAGTTGTTATGGAAGAGAAAAACTAGGGGTGAGAAAAAAGGACGTCAGGGTTCACTTCTTCTTGGAGAAGAAAGTGGTCCAGTTTAGTTACCGTTGTTGAGTGTGTCATTAGGCTTCTGATGTGCGCTTCTGACCCCCGAGCCGTGATTCCCCGGCACCCTATCCTGGTTACTCAGTGCTCAGGTGCGTCAGTTGGTGTTCAGTCAGGAAAATTGAGCCACTACAAATGTTATGGGAAGAAGGAATGAATTGGATATAGGAAATGGAGCTTATACAGCAGTAGGAGGAGCTGGGAAGTAAGTCTAGAAGGTGTGGGTCCGAGGGTCAAACAGGAACTAGTTCCGTCTGAAGCACTGGTGCCACTGGGCACGTCGGAGCTTGTGCGGAGAACTGAAATGCCATGCGCGTCTGCCCGATGGAGCAGAGCCGCAAAAGGGAAGCCCGTGGAGCGGCCCGCGTAGCAGTTCGCTGTGTGGACACTGCTGCTGCCTCTGTGGCAACCCTGCTTCTTTGGGATCGCTGCCTCTGGGGGCTTGCAGCCAAAGTGTCTGGTGCTAAGCTTACCGCTCTTAGTGACCGAGAGGAGGCAGGTTCAGCGGTTGCACAGAGAAGCTGGAGTCAGGGCAGGAGGGGAGTGAGGACAGGCTGGGGCCCGCTGGAAACCCTTACATCTCTCTTCATCTCTCTGACTCCCATGATCTTCCAAGAGAAATGATTTTAGCATCACGGCCACTTCCCAAATTTAAGGTAACTAGCATCCTGGCTTGCCAAGAACTTTCCCAGTTTTAGCACTGAAAGTCTAATATCCCTGGCAAACTGTCCCGGGTAGTTGATCACCCTAAAATCTCATGTGAGTTCGTCTCACTGACCCACTCTAAGCCAAAACCACATAGAAGAGGGATTCTGGGACAAGTAATTCCCAGCCTTTAGCAAGTGCTGGGCTGTACCAGGTTGACCCAGGAGTCCAGCACACAAGGCTATATCTCATTTCAAAGATTTGTGATGGTCAATGCCCAAACTGTATTATTTTCTAATCAGTATGTTTTCATCTCATTTAGTGTCCCTTTGAGGATTATGACACAGGTTTAATTCAAATTTAACATAATACTACTTCGATGGAGTTTTGTACCAATCTCCCAAACTAAATTTAAGTGTTTTGTGGGTTATCCTCTATTTGAATTACTTTTGGTCTTTCTCTAGTGGGTTGGTTTGGGTAAGTGGAAGGGCAAGTGCCCCAGGCATGTTGACTCTGCTGGCACCAGAACAGAGAACCGGTCCTACATTTAGGAGTACACAGGAAGGAGGGAAGTCTTCGAGCATTTGGAGAGAGAGTTTGCCAGCCGTAAAAAGAGAAGCGAGCAGGACGCAGCAGGGTTCCGTTACAATGTGTTGCTGGGTCTTCCCAATAGACCTTTGTTGATTGCAGGTTACCTGCCTTGACTCTGGGGTGTGTGCCAAGCTTTGGAGGAATGTGAACATTGGTGGCCAGCACAAGGGGTGTTGTGAGTACAGGAAAAGGAACAAGAGTTAGGGAGAAAAGGCAACTGTAAGATTTGAAAAGAGGGGAGCAAGGAGCTATGCGCTGTGTGTGGCTGCCATAACAACTCAGTAATGTCTAAGAAGGGCTAGGATTTATCGGCAAGGAAGCAGGCAGGCTTGGGGCCGCTGGTTTGGGCTCGGCTCTTATAAATGATTTGGAGGACTTTTTAACGTCGTAAGTAAGCATAATGGTTTTTGTATTGAACTGTGGCATCCTCAGTCAACTTGAAAGAACCAAGATTCTCTAGAATTCAATTTACTTTGCATTAATGGGAGATCTGATGCTCATCTGCTTTCACTGCCGCTTTTATCTGAGCTGCTAAAGAGTCACGTGGCTTAGGAAGAAAATTAAGAGATTTCACATTTGTTGCTCTAAGCAAAATCATTTTGTTATCTACTTTAATGAGAGCGTGGATGAGTTTTCCTGTTTTAATAATCACTGCGTCTCAAACTTCTCTTCCATGAAGGCAATATCAACAAAAATTCTCCAGAGGCTTTATCTTTATGCAATTAGTTTTTCTCTTACTACCATCTGAAGTCCTTGAAATTGTTTTTAAAATAGTGAGAGACATGTCCTTTCTCGGAGCCGTCTGGGCACATACAAGGAAAATGAACACGACACTATTGCTTTGAGAGGTGATTGGCATAATCTGAGGTCCCTATCTTTATCCGAATTTACATTTGAGTGTACTGAGTTATTTTCTCTTCTTTAATATTATTTTATATTATTTTATTTTTATCTATGTGTATAAAAATCATCTGTGGATCCTTGTGGGTCCCAAAGTCACTAGAGAGTGAATGTCTATATTCATTGCATTCAGATCTTTTGGGAATTCCTAAGAACCAGGAAAATTCATTCCACAGTGTTTTGATTCTAGTCTCTTTGGTGAGTCTTTCTTGCATGATGGAAGAGAGATCGGTGATAATTTCTGTAGTTCCACATTTTGCACCAAAGTCTTAATCGAAATCTTCCAGAGTGGAGATGGGTGTCCCTGTCTCAGACTTAAGTTTGTAATGGGTAACAAATGTATGTACACATTACTTATAGTCCTTCTACTTTTAAAGTATTTGGAAGAGCTCACAATGAAAGAAAAGATTCAAGTAACTGCTAAAAGAGCAAAATGACACGTTAAACACAAATTAACAGTGAGTTACTTGAAACTGTAACTAAAAGAACAGGAAAAATTGCATTATTTTAATTGTCTGATTTACAAGAGATATGTACAATGTCTTAAGGGCAAAGAAACACTTCTAGAAATAAATATTAGGAGCTAATGTTTGTGTCCTCACATCAGGGTAAAATTTACACTGTCTTCAATGATGTTTTTGCAGGTTAAGCCAACATTTATTTATATGGCTAATTTTTATTAACTCTTGGCAAAAAGACAAGGATATAGTATTGAATAATGTTCAGTAAAGAGGATTCTGTATGAGGCTAGTCTAATACGATCCAGGTAAGTTGCTTTTAGGACAGATGTTGATAAAAGGACCAAATAAAGAGTGCTAAGAAGAAGGATGGATCTCATAGGCCACAGTCAAGAAAGCAATGAAATTTAGGCCACTGCAATTCAGTGTAGTTTTATATTTGGCATTTTTCAGAGGAAAGTTATCACCGGTGTTTTGTAAACAGTTGAGATTTTCTGTAAAATATTAACCATTAAGATAGAAATAATATACTGTATTTACACATTTCTCACAATATTTAAACAAGTTTTATTCACTTTTATGTTGTGAGATTAAAGGAGTAAGTCTGTTTTCTTCAACTCTTACCATCTACTCCACCCACAGGATTCTTTTCCTCTCATTTCTGCCTTCAGAATAAAAGATTCTTCCAAACGCTCTCCTTTCCTTGCAGCTTCCTTAGCAGCCAAGCATTTCAAAAACAAAAACAAAACAAAAACAAAAACAGTATACAGTATCTTGCATTGCCCCATCGATTCCCTTCAATACCCGTCTTCCTCAAGCACTCAGATTTTATGTAACCGTATTGGTAAATTTAATCAAATTGTCATAATTTCTTCCGCAGCTAATGACTCTTCATAGCACACATACTCTGACTGTTTTTCAGCTTTTAACATTGTTGGTTGGTCCCTTTTTCGTAAACTCTCTCCTACCTATCTAGGAGTTTGGTCCGATTAAACCATGAAACTCCACTTTGTAAACTATCCATCTTTATTTGGGGTATTTCTCCCAGTGGTCTGTGCCTAGCCTTTATCCTGCCTCCCTCTTCCTCTCTGCTTAGATGGTCTCTCTGGGTGGTGTCATTCACTCCCATGACTTCGATCACAATGGACCCATATATTGCAACTCTTCATCTCGTATCTCCTGAACATATTTCTTCCTTAGCTCACCTCTCACTCACGCTGCTACATATTGCATATCTTTAAGCCGATGCTCAAGTACAAACCTTAATTTGCCATTTTCACCCCCAATCCCAGCTATTGCCTTCTTTTCTCTTAGGAACAGCACCAGTCTCTGTTCAGACAGCTAAGGCAGAACGTTTCGAATTGTACTGAACTTGCCGCTTCTTTGTATTCTGATATTTAATGACTCGGTAATATTGAAATTCTAGATGACTCTGATCTTTATGGTGTAGACTGGCAGGAACTGGAAATGGATCTTGTAGGCGTTAGCTTTGGTGGTGGGCAATGTAAGGTTGGAAAAGCAAGACTTAGTGGTTATAATGTCATTTTACACAGTGGTTCTCAAAATTTGTCCCCACAGAAGCAGAATCGGCGTCATCTGGAAGTTGTTAAAAATGCAAATTCTTAGGCCTCACCCAAACCTAGATCAGAAACTCTGGGGATGAGTCTCAGAAATTTATAATTTAATAAATTCTCCAGGTGACTAAAACGCGCCCTAAAGTTTGCACACTACTGCGATTCAGATTTTAACACTGGCGGGGCACTGGAGCTGTCCTAATACACAGACAAAACTTTGGAAAAATCATAGCCCTTGATAAATGAAGGGGTGATGTAAAAACTGCCTAGGCAGATGTTAAGGAAGGGATCGAAACCCTAGAAGTGAACATGCTCGGAGAGATTTATTACATAAGACTCAAGAACATTAGATGGCTACATTCCTTGGGTGGCCTCGGAGGCCATTATCTTCACTAAAGCAACAAAGAATAAGCTGATGAAGGGGACACCAACAACCCAATAAGTTCAGTGCCATTTTCCATAGCCTTGTCTGATTCTGAAACTGCCTAAAGTCAATAAAACTCATAGGATTTGAAGTATGTAGAGGCCATTGCTGGTGGCAGCATTTAATCATCAGAGGTGAGGTAGAATAAACCACTATAATAGGCATCAAGGTCAGAATTGCAACCAGAAGTCCTGGCCTGCAGGGAGGGATCTATGGCAATAACAGATAAATAAACCTTACAATTCTTAGAGGCAAGAAACAACAACGAACACATATGTGTGTGCATGTATATATGTGTATACGAGGGCATGAGCAGAAGGCTAAAGCTCCAATGATAAATCATGATTCCTTAAACAGTTTCTATTATCTGATTTAGTCTCAGAATCAGTCCGTTAATTGAAGGAAAGGCCAGGTCTCCCTGAGGAAGGACCTTACAATGCCACAGCAAGTGTCTGTAGTAGTGATTACTTCAGTTCTTTTCCAGAGTGACATATGGCTAGTTACATGATTAGGCCTACAACAGGAAAGGGAATCCCCAGATTTTTGAAGTCTATTGGATAGCAGGTCTGCGGTGACACTGATACTCAGAGCTTCACAGCGTAGTCACCACCCTTATGTTAGAATAGGGGCATAGGGCAATCAGATAATAAATGGAGTTCCCTCCCAGGCCTGTCTCACAATGGATACAATGAGTTCACAGAGCCACCCAATGGAGAGTTTTTCTTAGAAGCTGGCAGAAGTCTCACCAGAGTTTCTTGACTTTCAGAATTAGACACATTATTATAGGAAAGGTCAAGTTGAAGACTAAAACTGCCCACTCCATCTAATATACCACCCTCTGCTCCACGAAAACAGCAAAGCAAAAGCTATACCCTGTCCCAAATGGAATGGGAGAGGTCAGTGCCGTTGTCAAGGACTCAGTGCAGGATTAAGGGTGTCGGCTCACTTTATTTCTAAATTTAACCAAGCATCAAAGCCACTTAACTTGTATCATCTCTTCCCTCTCTGCTGGGCAAAATTGGAATCGTTGCTGGACCAGCATTGCTGCTAAGTCTAAGGTCGCTATTTCTCTGCTTTAGGTCACCTGTTGGAGATTCACAGTCCCTAATTAGTTCAGCTAAGGTCACATTCCCCAGCTCTGCCTGCTGAGGGTGGGCCGTGAAGGGCACAGTGGAGACAGAAGGAGAAAGAACTTAGCTGCCATGGTCACTGTGGGTGGAGCTCTGAGCAGGGAAGAGCCGTCTGGGACTGAAATGGAAGGGCAGGCAAAGACCTGGCTGTAGGATGTTTAGGGCTTGCTTAGGATTTTCACTTTATTCTAAGACCAGTTGCAAAACTTTTGAAAAATGTTAAGAAAAGGTATGACATAGCAAATTCTGCCTTTGACAAAGATTACTTGAGATGCTTTGTATGGAGCGGAGTGGAGTGGTGTGACTAAATGTGGAGAGAGTCCCACATGTGAAAGCTTTTGCATGAGTCCTTGCGGGATATGGTAGTGGCTCAGGCTAGAAAATGGAACGGAGATGGGTGGCAGTTTTGTAAAGTACTTGAACTATTAGATGTAGTTGCCTTTGGGGCCATTTGGAGATCAGCTGTAAGGGTAAGAGGCGTTAAGGATCTGGCGGTAGACCAAGGGTGGGACTGTGAGAACCCCTTACCTGGGTTTAGGCACTAAGGCGGGGTCTTGTCTGTAGAGCATTTGAAGTGACAGTGCGACCCACTGAATGTGGTCTCTTCATTATCATTATGCTCCAGAAATGTTTTAATTAAAAATGTCTTATATGTAATTTACATATAAAATTCGCTCATTTTAAGTGTTCCATGAATTGTGCCAAATACATCTGAGACA
>NW_011888809.1:3479141-3481711 GCF_000151845.1 Pteropus vampyrus
GAAGAAAGGCACCATTTACTGAGCTGAGAAACACTGAAAAAGAACCAAGCTCAGGTGAGATGACCATATCACTGAGACACGCAGTTTGAGATATCGTAGAAAGATCCATTAGAAGATGCCATGTGGGCAGATGGATACAAGATCTTGTCACTCTTGTAGAGGGAGAGGCTTCAGCCTGATGTCTCCATGTGGTATTCACCAAGGCACAGAAAGAAATCGAAATATTGAAAAAGGATAGATTTGCCTAGGGAAAAGTATGGCACATGAGGATTTAAGATGGCCAAAGACTGATTCATGAGGAATGTCAGCATCCAAAAGCAGATAAAGAGGAGCCACCCAGAGGAGCTAGGAGAAATGATGGGGAAATAGGAGGGAAAAGAGAGAAAATGAGATGTCTTAGCAGCCAATGAGTAGGTTATGGGTCAACCCATGATAAAAGATCCTTAGGGATCAGGTATGACGAGAACTAAAAAAACATATGCAGGACTTAAAAAAATAGAACTATTTTTCTGACTTAATGAGAGCAGATTCAGGGAGTGCTATGGATGGAGGCAACATTTTGAAAACTGAGGGGAGAACAGAAATCAAGCACTTAGATGCTGGAAATGAAGACTGCTGATTTCAGGAACTTTATAATTAGAGAAAGAGAATTACTCTATTAGTGGCTGGAGTTAACTGAGAGGAGGGATCCAGGGAGAGAGAGATGCTAAGTCGAGGACATGGAGGAAGAAACAGGTAGTTCAGGGTTCCTTTGGTGAAAGGAACCTCAACAGAACTAGAGGAATTGATCACTTAAAGGGTAATAGAAGGAAGGAATAAAAGATATGAGAAGATGCAGATTATATCAGTTAAGCATGTTACTTAAGAACACCATTTAAATTTTATTTTGATTCAGTAAAATGTGATTTGTTAGTCCCCACAAACTTATCTGATGTTTTTCAATTGGTCTTAAATCCAGAAATCTAATGATGCCATTTTGAATTTTGTAGCTTTGATTAATCTTTTCAAGTAGTATTAGCGGAAGGCACTATAAAAATCTGTAGTTGGAGCATATGACAGTCATCCGGACAGACCATTGTTTTCTAAAGTGGTGCCAGAAATCTCATTTTCTGTTCTTTTTGTTCTATGACTAATACAGAAAATATAGAAAACTTCCATAATTTTATTTTGAGATTTATTAAGCTATTACTGTTTTACCTTTTATTAGTGTCGAGAACATAATTTCCTGGGTTATTTCTGCTAAGTGGTGCTACATTTTTAAATGCCACCGTGCTATTTGCAATATCAAAGAACTAATTATCCGGGTTATAGACATGGATTTATTAATCTTCTGTTAAATCTTGGTACAATTTGTAGTAGTTTGTTTGAACATATCATATCATATGTCCCTGTGTGACATATATAGTATTGTGTCTAATCATATTGTGTTTATAAAATTGATTTTGGTCATGTATTCTAAAGCTATAGTAGACTGCAGGTTTTCCTCTCAAATCTGTTTACCTTTTCTTCCTGGGTACATAGCCACTCAGCTAGATACCACATTTCCTAACATTCTCTACTCATTCTCATTTTCCATTTTTTGCTGGATAAACATAGCAGCCACTGTAGAAACCTTGGATACACCTGATGACCCACTAGCCGGATACCTGCATCACTTCATAAAGCAGAGACTTCCTATCCATACTGATTGTTTTATGAAAGTGAAGTAAACTTATATCTTTTTTGAGCCACTCACTTTTGATATAGAAGCTTAGACTTGACCCGAGCTAAAATAATACTTGAAAGTAGGGTTCCGACACAACAAACACCTAAAATACCATATATGTCATTGGCTCTAAGGCTAGCTATTGGGTGGTAAGGAAATAGAAATATCTCAGGCTGGAGAGCGGATATACTTCCACCATAGCAAACTTTTCATTAAAACCGTCATTTATGACAACTTAACTTACCACGTGCTTATGGAGATGATAACTTTAGAGAAAGCAGTTGGATAGGGGTGTCATGTTATGGTATAGTGACTACTCCTTGCTGCTTTTAGTAAGCCACATGAATGCAAATAAGAATTGGAAAGTTTGTAAGCAGTGTTTGAAAACACAAAGGTTTCTATATCACAAAGAACAAGAGCGAGCAAAGACTGCATAAAGCCTTCCACAAATCACTGCCACAAAGCCTGTCAGCCAAAATAAGAGGTAGACAAAAAATCAGACTAATATTGGTATCTTACTAAGATTGCTTTTTTTTTTTTTTTCAAATTTTCATAGAGTATCCCCCATTAAACTGAAAGAGAGAGAAATGGACTCAAAACTGATTCTGGCATACGAGGCAGACTTCAGAAGGTGTTCAGAAAAGAACTTTGGGTGAGGTGACTTGAACATGGAAATGACTGGAATCACACAGATCAGAAATCTACCAAGTTTTTGAGAGAATTTTAGGCCATAGCTTCCAGACTCTCAAAATTGCATTAGCTGAACACCTACTAAGAAAACTATGTAGCTCCCAAGGAGAGCACACCCTCCAGCATCCATTTCAGATGTGGGCACAGCAATAAGGGATCAGAAGGAACCTCCCAG
>NW_011888809.1:3483126-3486739 GCF_000151845.1 Pteropus vampyrus
GGTTCTAACCTCCTAATTTACTCCATTGCCTAGGGCAGGGAGACTTTCCAGTTTCTATCCAGCATTATTTATCCATTGCTATAATTATTGACTCCATGTGTTTGCAATTGTTTCCTTTTTTGAATGGGAGATTTTACTGAGATTAGTCTGTTGTTACTCCATGACTGTATATAGCAGAGGGAGAGGGGACAAATTATCTTTTATGTCACAACAGGGAATATTTCTGGACTCGATGAAAAGGACTGTACCAATAGAGCCAAGATTTTGGGATAAAATAACTGGAATAAGTGGAGAGGACCTTGTATTGTCTCCTTTGGGGCAAAAAAGTTTATGTTTGTGGAAAAGAGCACAGATTATTATTATATGGCAAGCCAGAATGACAGGCTGTAGTAGATTGTAGGTTGCTGCTTACAACTGTGGGCACTCAGCTGGGCAGCAGCCACTTTAGTCAGAGGTGAGGGAAGTCCATATTATCCATTGCATGTAGGACTTTCATCCTGGCCACTGTGGATAAGATTATTATATTTTTTATTATTTAACTTATTACTATGATATGCATTACTATGCATGTATGCATAGATACATTTTTCTGATGTTGTGCTAGCCTTACATTCTTAAGAAAACCTTTTCTTGGGCAAGATTAAATCTAGACACATTACTAGATTTGATTTGCCAATATTGTATTAGGATTTTTCCATCTATGTTCATAAGTATGATAGGTCTATAATTATCTAGTTCTCTACTTATCTAATTTTGGTGTCAAGATTAAATCAGTCTCATAAAAGAAGCTTGGTATTTTTTTTTTTCCCAACCTTTTTCTGTTCTTTAAAACTGGTTTAAAAGATTATCTCCTTATTGTGATTTAGAGAAAATTTACCAGTAAAATCCGATCTGACCTCATCTTCTACCCACTCACTTCCTTTCAATTCTTTCTGTTCCAGTGACAGTGGCTCCTTCGTTGTGCCTGGAACATGCTGGGAACCTGTTTGCCCTGGTATTCTGCTCTGGCTCTTTTCTCTGCTTGGAATACCCTCTCCCTCGTTATCAACATGGCTGATTTCCTCCCTTCTGAATCTGCCTTCTCAGGAATATTCACCTTGACCTTCAACTTAAAATATAAGGCAAACCTTATATTATAAGGCAAACCTTAAATAAACCTTAAAATATAAGGCAAACCTTTATTCTTTTGACTCCATCACGTCCACATTGCTTCTTCTTACCCCTGTCTGGAACTTTGATCTCCCTTATTCTGTTCTATTTTTTTAATAGTCTTTATCATCTTCTAACATATGATATAATTCTTATTAAATAACCACATTGTATACTTTAAAAAAATGAAGCTTATTAGCATCCCAGAGGAAAAAAATTAGATTTTCTTTTCCTTTTTAAGTCAATTCTGGTAATTTATACTTTTCCGTGATATTGCCGTTCCTCTAACTTGTAACATTTATTGTTAAATGTTATTGTCCAAACTAGTTTCGTAAGACTTTAAAAATATATATATTAACATCCCACTTGTTTTTTTCATTCCTGATTTGTCTCTCTTGCCCCATTCTTTGATCAGCTTTACTTCAGGATAGTCTATTTTGTGACTCTTTTCGAAGAATCAGCTTTGAATTTGCTAATTATAGCTAATTTTCTCTATTTTTATTAATTCATGATTTTATCTATTTTATGTTCTTTATTCTTTTGGCTCATAGTATTTTTCTAGCTTCTTGAATTAAATACTTAATTCATTTATTTTTAATAGTTCTTGAAAAGTGCTTTTAATATTATAATGGATATTTAGTTCCACTTTTACTATATCCCCCAAGTATTGATGTGTGGTTCATTTATTGTTTTGGATTTTAAATATTTTATAATTTCCTTTGTGTTTTCATCTTAAATCCATTAGTTATTTAGTAGTATGTAAGGTTTTGAAGGGACTATCATTTACTACTGATTCCTAAGTTTTTTGGACAGAGATCATATACTTTGTGATATCAATTATTTGAAATGTTTTAGCAATTATTTTATGGTTTAGTACTTATTCAGATTTTGTAAATATTCTTTGTATACAAAGGTTCTTAGTGGATCAATCTTATTGATTCTGTTTTTCTTTTTAAATTTATTCATCTGTTTGGTAAAAAAAAAAATCTAATAAGGATGTAGAAAATTTGTCATAATATATTTTGTCAATTTTGTCAGTTTTTGGCTAATAAGTACTTAGGAGATGCTAGAAAGAGCACTTAAGTTTTCGATTGTTAAATACTCATGTGTTTTTCACTTATTATGAATTAGCATTCTACCTCATCTCTAATAATGTTTTCTTTAAATTTTCTTTGATATTAATATTGACACACAAGTCTTACTTTGGTCAGTATTTTTCTGATATGTTTGTTTCTATCCATGTTTTTCAATCGTTCTGTGTCATTTTGTTTTACAAAAACATTGTGTCTTAGTGGTCTATTGCCTTAAATAATCAAACAATAAATGTTTTACTTATTGCAATAAATATATATTTCCATTTATTTCTATCATTCCTTTCATTTTTTTGGTTAACTATAAGTTTTACTTTATTTTTTTTCTCTTTCCTCTCTTTCTAATTCAAATATATTACTATTTTCTATACTTTTTCTATTATCTTTAAATGTCTAATGTACAGTCTTAACTACAACTTCATAACTAAAATTGTATCTATGTTATATGTCCATATTCCTCCAAACAAGGTGAAAATGTAGCACATTTTACCCACTGAATACCACTCATTGTCTTTATAATCGCAGTGTAGAATAAATATTGTTATACTCCACATTTTTATCATAAAATATTTACTATTATGTTTACTTTTGAATATTAATAAGAACTACTTACATATTGTGTTTGTATGCAACAGCAAGTTTTTATTTAACCCCAACTCTTAGATAAAAGTTTGGCTGGAATTGAGATTTTTTATTGATAATTATATTTCTGTGGGTTACTTCCTTTAGTTTCCCCTGTATTCTGGCATCCGATGTGGGTTAAGTCCACTATCACTTTGTCTTCCCATGGAGTTAAAATAACGTTTCTCTTTGTTAACTTTCAATATTTTCTCTGGATTTTTGAGCTTCTGAAGTTTCACTAAGAAATATTTGAACGTGGATTTATTTTTATTCATCCTCAGAAGTTCCATCTCTCTTCTTACATTGTCAGTCTGTTTTTGCATGTTGTTTAATTTTTTTTTCATTAGAGCCCTTAACA
Source organism: Pteropus vampyrus (assembly GCF_000151845.1). NCBI lineage: Eukaryota > Metazoa > Chordata > Mammalia > Chiroptera > Pteropodidae > Pteropus > Pteropus vampyrus. The sequence goes on from NW_011888809.1 coordinate 3,486,346, forward strand.
TACTAATCATGGTCTGAGAATCACAAAATCTGTCTCATATCTGTTTCTAGTTCTGATGTTTGCTTCGCCTCTTCAGACCGTGTGTGCGCATTTGCCTTTTCACATGGCTTGTAATTTTTTGTTGAAAACTGGACACAATGTATTGGGTAATGATAACTGAGGTATAGGCCTGTAGTGTAAGATTCATGTTAATCTGGCCAAGAGTTGGCTGCATTTCATGTTTGCTATCGCTACAGGTGCCAGAGGTTCAAGTTCCTCTGATGTCTTTGTTTTTTGTCTCCTCTCTTGACTCTGGAATTTGCTAAATACTCCTTCTCAGGTGGCATCTATCTTGCGGCTCTTGCAGTTGTAATCCACTGTTGTTCTACTGGAGTCCCGTTGATGTGGTAGAGTT
>NW_011888809.1:3486789-3494884 GCF_000151845.1 Pteropus vampyrus
AACATTGTGTCTTAGTGGTCTATTGCCTTAAATAATCAAACAATAAATGTTTTACTTATTGCAATAAATATATATTTCCATTTATTTCTATCATTCCTTTCATTTTTTTGGTTAACTATAAGTTTTACTTTATTTTTTTTCTCTTTCCTCTCTTTCTAATTCAAATATATTACTATTTTCTATACTTTTTCTATTATCTTTAAATGTCTAATGTACAGTCTTAACTACAACTTCATAACTAAAATTGTATCTATGTTATATGTCCATATTCCTCCAAACAAGGTGAAAATGTAGCACATTTTACCCACTGAATACCACTCATTGTCTTTATAATCGCAGTGTAGAATAAATATTGTTATACTCCACATTTTTATCATAAAATATTTACTATTATGTTTACTTTTGAATATTAATAAGAACTACTTACATATTGTGTTTGTATGCAACAGCAAGTTTTTATTTAACCCCAACTCTTAGATAAAAGTTTGGCTGGAATTGAGATTTTTTATTGATAATTATATTTCTGTGGGTTACTTCCTTTAGTTTCCCCTGTATTCTGGCATCCGATGTGGGTTAAGTCCACTATCACTTTGTCTTCCCATGGAGTTAAAATAACGTTTCTCTTTGTTAACTTTCAATATTTTCTCTGGATTTTTGAGCTTCTGAAGTTTCACTAAGAAATATTTGAACGTGGATTTATTTTTATTCATCCTCAGAAGTTCCATCTCTCTTCTTACATTGTCAGTCTGTTTTTGCATGTTGTTTAATTTTTTTTTCATTAGAGCCCTTAACATACTAATCATGGTCTGAGAATCACAAAATCTGTCTCATATCTGTTTCTAGTTCTGATGTTTGCTTCGCCTCTTCAGACCGTGTGTGCGCATTTGCCTTTTCACATGGCTTGTAATTTTTTGTTGAAAACTGGACACAATGTATTGGGTAATGATAACTGAGGTATAGGCCTGTAGTGTAAGATTCATGTTAATCTGGCCAAGAGTTGGCTGCATTTCATGTTTGCTATCGCTACAGGTGCCAGAGGTTCAAGTTCCTCTGATGTCTTTGTTTTTTGTCTCCTCTCTTGACTCTGGAATTTGCTAAATACTCCTTCTCAGGTGGCATCTATCTTGCGGCTCTTGCAGTTGTAATCCACTGTTGTTCTACTGGAGTCCCGTTGATGTGGTAGAGTTGGGGGCATTCTACAATATTCTGATTAACCTCAGTCTTTTGGTTTAATGGCCCTTTTTCCCTGGGCTGTGACTGTCACAACTGTTTCTTAGCTTCCTTTATTAGGTAAAACAGGAAGAGTATCAGAAACGCCCTTTCCAGAGGTGAGCTGTGGCTATGGCTATGGCTCTGGTAAAAAATAATTTTCCCTAGCATTTGACCTTTTCGTGGAGTATGCTCTGGGCGCATCTCATAGTGATTATTCTTTCCTGCCCCCGGACAAAGCAAACAGGGATCTTTCCAGGTTTTTCACCATGAGTACCTGGTGGGGCTCCTGGAGATGAAGCCCATGAAACTATGGGCGACCCCCTTAGACTGAGCCCCCTGGAGCTTATCACTCACACCCTAATCTGCACTCAGCCTTCAGCAATTCTTCAAAATTACCATTTACGTATTCCTACCAGTTTATAACTCTGGTGGTGTCTTTGCCAAGTAAGCAGATGTTAGGTGCTCTGACTCCGGATTGATCTCTGTTTACACTTTTCAAGGGTGGAGGCTGGTCCCGCAACCTCAGTTCTCTGATGGGTATGAAAAGATTGTTGATTTTCTTGTTGGTTCAGCTTTTTTTGTTGTAAGCATGGGAGTGACAGTTTCTAAGCTCTTTACAAATCAGAGCTAAACATTTTAACACAAGTTTATTATATTAGAAAGCGTTCGATCACAGGCTTTGCTTTTTTTTTCTTTTTAATGTACCTTAAAGGGGATGGAAGCCCTACCTAGTGACCAGTTCCAAGTAATAAGCCTAGCTCTCATCCCTATCCTTGTGAGGGACTGTGTTTGTTCCCTTTACCTGATTGAAACCCTGGCCAGGTGTGCCAGATTCTACACTTGGCAACTGTTGGACCAAAAGCTTTGGCCTTTGACTTACTGTTCTACCTCCAGCCCGTGGGATAGTTTAACTTGTTTTGAGCTAGAACTATTTTAAAATTATATTTATCTTATATTTTATCTCACATCACTATGATATAAGAGGACAGGTTTAAAACCTGAACATATTGGGATTGGAACTCTGAAATTATGTCAATCTTAACTTTGATTTTTGTGATGTAAATAATCATATAAATCAATTACATTTAGTCCTTGTTATACCATAATTTCCCATGGTGCATAAAATGGTCTCTTTACACTATGTTATGGAAAAACATTTTTAAATAATTATAATAATCCACTCACAGGATTGTCCTCAGTCTCTGTAAGAGATTATAGCACCATATTGCCTTATAAACTATCTTCAAATTACTATGTCATCAGATTTATAATTTCAAAATATTATAATATATAAAAGTTTTCCCATGCCATTTGGAATTATAACAGTGCAAAACATATTACCAGAATTGATCATTAAGTTATTTAAAGCAGCAGTCCCCAACCTTTTTGGCACCAGGGACTGGTGCTCCTATGAGAATCTAACCCTTGATCTGAGGTGGAGCTGAGGCGGGGATGCTGGAGCTGGGGAGCAGCTGCAAATACAGATGATGCTTTGCTCACTCATGGCCACTCACCTCCTGCTGTGCAGCCCAGTTCCTAACAGGCCACAGTTTGTGGTCTTGGGGCTGGGGACTCCTGATTTAAATGCCTGATAGAATTTATTATATACCAGTCCTTCTGAAAGGGCAAAAATGGTGATGTTTACATATGTTCAAATGATATTTATAGTCAGACACTAATACAAAGAAGGTAAATAACCCATAGTATTTTTAAAATCTTTTGGACTTAGGTCATATAAATGATATAAATGATTAGAAAACATAGTAATATTTGCCCCAGGATAAAATTAACTTAGAGTTATGAGTCTTTAACTATCTAGTAGATCTTTTTATTTCCCAGCTATTGCACATAGCTGCATTTCTGGATCCACAGGCCGAAGGAAGGTGTGAGGAGAACCAAACGTGTAAGCTTTGAAAACTGTTTTTAAAAGTAAATCTCCCACAAGTACTTTAACAAAGAAATAAAACGATATCTTAATGGTTAAAATGATCATGCACTTAACATAATAGTTGGTACTTACAGAGTGTCTTTTCTTTGAATGTGAATTATAACCAAGAAAAATGGTTGTTTTACGTTACAGACAGGAAATCACAGTAATGGAAATGTTTCATTTGGCTGCTCTGTTGACAGAGCCAGAAATGCATGCTAAAGTTCGTGTGAGAGCCTGGGACTTTGAGAAGAAGCCTCTCCCTTTACGTTTGAGGTCAATCTCTGCCTCTGACTAACCCCTCTCTGGTCTTCCTGGGATTGTTGGCCTATAACTTCCACCCCTGACTTCTGCCCTGATTGGTGCTTATGCCAGAACCATGAAAAATTCACTAAAGAAAGCAATAATAAGGAAATGAAATGAGCATTTTATTTCAATCTTTTTGACCCTCTAAACTATCCAGTGGATTTCTGCCCTAGATGTGTTAAAGGACATAAGAAAATAATGCTCCTGTCCCCACACAGAGGCTGTAAATTGTACATGAGGACATACGATATCATACATTATTTCTGTCTTTCTTGTTTGCTCACGGAAACTGTTTAACAGTTCAAGTTGGCAGACTTGAATTCCACTCTGAAGCTTAAGAAGTCATCTTTGGGGAACTCTGCTGCCAGCATGGCTATTTCAGGGACGAGAAAGGGACAAAGGGATTTGCTCTTTTGCCAAGTGCATTGTTCCAGGAAGAGAAGGCTGGAGGAATTGAAAAGGATGCTTTACTCCTTAAGTGCTTGTCTTTTCAGCACAAGGCAAACTACTGCTATTATTTTCTCTATAATCCTCTTTGATAAAGATACATCATAGACATTATATAGAATGCCATGTAGAAAGTCAAGAAACCAGAAAGTTCTCTGACAGTAACACCTTACGACTCGATGCTAAGGAAAATGCCCTTGTAAAATGAACATTGTGCCTTTCATAGAAATTGCCCCTTCAGTTCCCAAAGTTTAAACGGCAGGCGTAGCATTTCATTCCATCTCATATAGCGACTGATTGCTCGGGGCATCGTATTCCTTTAAAAGTCACACTTTTACTGCTTTTCGGTAATTGCATTCTGTGTGTGCAGTGATCTGAAAGCTATTTGAGGAAAAAGAGCAATAATATTACATATATGTTAGGGAAAGGTGCTCAACCTCTGCCCCGTTTCCTGACGCTTGATGATTCTAATGGCACTGATTCAATAATAGAATAGACACATTATTAATTTGTCTTACTCTGGTTTACAATTTATACAGACTTTAAAAAAAAAAGAAAAAGAAAAAGAAACGTATTTAAATCTTTCACTTATGGTTAGTTAGATGATTGAAAGGGTTAATTAATGATTTACCAAGTAAATTTCTAGACCACTGCAGTGTTTCTTGCAAAACATCCAGGAGTCGATAAATGATATGAAAGAGAAGATATTTAATGCTGAACAGAGCATGCTTTTAAACATAGTAATTCAGGAAAAACTTATACACGAAGAGCAAACTGGAAGCTTATTAGAACTCGGGGTTAAATGTCCAAAGGAAGTATAGCAGGAGGACATAGAGGCCACATCAATAGAAGCACAGGTCCAATTAATTTATTGACATAATTAGCACATAGTTATTAATAACATTGCAGAAGCAGTTGGCAAGCGAGTGCACATACGCGCCATCTGAATGAATTCAAAGGAACCCTATACTTATTATAATTAAATTATTATGTCTAGAAAAGCAGCATAGACTGTGGCGGCCATAACAGCAGGCCAAAAGTCAGGCATCCAATTTATTTTCTCACTAAAATAAAATGTCTGGAATTTTTATATCTTATCAAATTGAATCTATAGAGCAGAAATTATTATGACTATCAGGATTGAGTGGCCCACTTATAACTTCAGCATTTGTGAAACTAGGGACCAGATCACCTCGGGGCATATAAAAAAGAAACAGGGAAACATAAAAATAAAACTTTATAAATGAAATAAGTCTCTTAGCCAGGCGTATTCTCCACTTCCATATCTTTGCTCCTGGATAAACATGAAAAAGAGCTAAAGGAATTAAGTTTTAGATTTTCTAAAGACTACATAGAATTAAACACAAAGTGCCGAGAATAATGCTAACTATAGTTAAAGTTATAGATTTAAAAAAAACTCTCTTGCCTCTTTCTGTTAATTGTGTTTTTAATGTAATTTGCTTTAATCCTGTACTGCTTTTGTTCACCTGGCGAGAAGGATGCAGACTTTTCTTTAATCAGTGAGATGGATTTCATCCTAAAAAAGCTGTTGCACATTGAACTCGGTAGAGTCAATGAGACTTGTAAGCAAGCAAACCTCAAAATTAAGAAGGAAAGGGTCTTCTTTGGTGGAAAATTCAGACTCTAACAATGTTAAGGAAAAGCAAAAAAAAGGAAATATGCTTTAAAAGAGAAGTTTTTTAGCACATGTTTCCTGCAGAGAGAAGTGCATCTTGGGAAGTTTTAAAAGTTGTGGGCCCGCATATACCTGGGTACTGAGAGTGGGGGTGGGGTGGGAGTTGGGAGCAGGGGTGTTAGATATGGGTGGGAGTTTCGAGTCATGGCTGTGGTAGCCTGGAAATCTGACCTAGGTACTGGGACACTATTAGTCCTGGCAGAATGCCCATGGGATCAGAAAATTAAGAAAGAAATGACTTTCTTTCCTCCTTGGTTCTTAATCTCTCTGATCGCTAAGTATCTTATAAAATCCATTACTTGTAGATGAAGAATTAATATATTCACACGCAATGTACAGGAACAAGAAGACAAGCTTTAATGATAATCGCTGATATTTACTGTGTGCTGACCATTTGCCTGACATTTTCCAGAACACTCTACCCATTTAAATTAACCCATTTAATTCTTTCCAACAGCTCTGTATTTAAACATCGTCTCCATTTGTACCGATGAAAACCTTAAGGAGAGATTAAGTTAATTGCCGCAGTTCAAACAGCTAGAAATGGTGAACCTGATATTTGAGCATTTTGGCTCTACTCTGCACTTAGCTCCTTTGCTACATGGCTTCTCCATCAGGTCTTGGAGACGAGATCTTCTCAGTCTGGACATAGGACTTGGCATTATCACTATACCACTTCTCCTAATCATTGATCAAGTGATATAAAGGACCAGATGAGCAAGGCCATTGTAATCATTCCTTAGCCGTGGAGTGAAGGGGACAATAAATCTTCCACTTCACACACTGCGCTTCCGCTGTAGCTTCGGGTTTGTCTAACCCATGTCTCACTCTTTCGAATCTGTGTCCACACCACCTACCTGTCACCCTGAGGCCAACAATGCATCTGTAATAGCCTCACTGGTGTTTGTCTCTGGTTAACTTCATCCTGAAAATTTTTCTCTGTGTTGCATTAGACTGTGGACACTGTAAGAAAGCACGAGAACCCATATATAATTTTGGGTCCTCAAGAGATGAGTTCTACAGTCTAAGTTCTCCCAAGGGTATTAAAGGGAATGATCTGGTATGATACTGAAAATATTACCAAACTGTGTTTTGTGTGCCTGATGCCTTGTAAAGCTAAAGCTCAAAACATTAAAATTTTGAGTAAGAAAAGGTGTCTTGATCAAGAAGGTGCCAACTCAGAAAATGGGAGCCCTAATGATGCCTCAAATCTATCTTGCCTACTGGACTGGGTTAAGGGTTTTTTAAGTTGGAGAAGGAGAGTGGGTGGGGAAGTTAGGGCAAATTCCTATCATTTTCATCCTCTTGATAAGATCTCAAAGAGTAGATTCTGAGATGCCATCGAAAGTCACATGCATTAGGGGTGATCTTGAGTCTCTATTATTTTTCTGCAAAGTAAGCTTGTAAATTTTTGCCCTGTGGCCATTTTCTTTTATGAAGAGGCAGAAACATTGCATTAAGATGTTATCTATCGTTTTCCCCAAACCATTGTTTGACCTGTAGGTCACAAGTTATTGACTCAGGAACTGGTCATAATCTTGCTGAGCTCCACGGTTTAAACATTAAGCAAGTATGGCTACAAGAGAATGAGTACGTTAATATACGTTGTTGGGGGAAAAGCAGATCTAACTTGCTAAGATGAGCAGAGGGCCTGGCTTGTGGGGAACAGTTACAAAAGAGGATCGGGCAAGTGGTTCCTGTCTCCACTGGGGACACAGAACCCTGTAAGGTGCTTGTTGTGTACCCTGATCAGCTGAGACCCGTGTCAATGCAAGTCTGAATTCTAGGGAGCAGGGAGGTACAGTTAGCTGTTCCTTGAGAACTAGACGGCAGGGAGAAAGGCCCTCCTGTCTTTCATACAACTGGATGTATTTGGGTCAAAGCTATGGAGGAAACCTGAAACAAACATCCTGTTCTCTTACACAGAGTCTAGGATCCTTCTCTTTCTTCCTGACCTGTGATGACTAAAAAATAATATCAACTAGGTGTTTAGCCACCAAAAAGGATTTATTCAGGAAAAAGAAAGGGTTGCAACCAGCATGTGCAGACATGGCAAGCCCCGTGCATACTCTGGCCTGTGTGCCAAGATGGTGGAGTATTTATAGAAAGAAAAGGGAAGTTAAAGGAAGGGGAAGTGAGAACTACAGAGCTTTATTATAAACATAAAATTCTTCCTGTAGGATTCTCGTGATTACGTAGAGTGAGAGAATTTCCACAAACCCTAGCTCCTTCCATAGACTTTCTGACTGATTATGCTTGCTTAAAATTCCAGTTCATCTTTATTGCCTGCAAGAAAATCTCTGTTTTATTCAAAAATCTGTATGCATCTCTAGAATAGGAACTTAAAGTGGAGTTTTCATTCATTTATAGATTTTTTTTTTATTGAGGTATAATTTTCCTGCAGTGAAATGCAGACATTCTAAGTGTGCAGTTTGTTCAGTTTTGACAAATGAAATACCCCTGTAACATACATCCCTATTAATATACTGAACATTTAAACTATCTTG
>NW_011888809.1:3495144-3497917 GCF_000151845.1 Pteropus vampyrus
TATCACCTTTGGTTGATGGACATATGGAGTGTTTCCTTTTGGGGGCTATAATGAATCAAGCTACGATAAACATTCTTATACAAGAGTTTTGTGGGCATGTACTTCCATTTCTGTGAGTGGAATTGCTGAGTCATATAGTAGTTGTTGCTGAAGGGTAAGTAGACCTTTTAAAGGTGGAAAGAATAAGCTATGTTAGGACAGGAGGAAGATTTAAGTAACTGTGCACAGTGGCACAATAGTGTCACCATCAGTTCTTGACAAAAGCAGGGCTGATCACAGAGGGGGCAGAATTGCCTGGGTGTGGCTGAGTGCTCATCCGGATCTGTTTACTTGAGTAAGCTCTTATTCTCGCTACTTATTTCATTAATGAACCATAATTCCCCTGGAAAGACCACTGTGATTTTCTTTGTTGTACAGTCTCACTGAACAAACCATTCTCAGAATGATACCTGATCTTAACAGGCTCCTACTGACATAATTTTGGCTCTGAGACACACCCCTGAACAGCTGGGGATTTCTCTTACTTCTGGCAGGCAAATGACATGAGATGGTGGTGGCCCTGCATGACTGCTCAAAGACAGGCTATAGAAGTCTCTAGGAAGACATGGCCTTACCATCATTTGGCAGTGTGACATATTCTGATCTTTTTATCATGTGTTTTGACTCTGGTGCAAGGCGAACACTGTTCCATGAGTTATATGCCTGCTGCTGGCAGGAACGAAGAATGTGCTGGTCTTCCAACTTTCTGGAGCACTGGGAGGCCTGAACACGCTGCCTGAGTGGAGGAGGCCCAGGAAATAAGATAGGACCTGCATTATAGTAATGAGAAAGCTATGCTTGTTTTAAAAACTTTTGGTACACAGTATCAGGTAATGGCCCAGAAAACTGAACTAATTTATATTTCAGAACGCAGCAGAAAGAGGATGCTTTATTCCTCTAAACCTTGTGAACACTGAGTCATGTTTACTGGTCATCATATGCAAAGACTACTTGAACTCTTGCTTTGTGTGTTTTTGATGGTTCTGTTTGTTTTGTTTTTTTTTAGTGGGTTGCTGGATAATTTTTTTTCATTATTTTTCTTTCCCGGTGCTAAGGGATCACTACATTCTCTAGGGGGTCAGGGATGCTTCGTTGATTTCAGATTCATCTCAAAAGTCATTTGATGTCCTCTCTTACTTCTTGGCCATTCACAGTTCTACCTGGCATGCATATTTTACTGAAGATCAGTTTGGTAAATCTTTGATGTTGGACGTGGAGGTATTGAATCTTAACTAAAGTGCCCACATCTCAGGTTTTCAGGCAAAGAAAAAATTCTTAATATTCTTCCGTTGACTAGCTTGGAATTTATTCATTTATCTCACAGCAAAATGGTAACAAAATCAGAACTAGAAATAGTCTTTCCTCCCCAAAGCTAGCAAAAGAGGGTTGGAGTCAGTGTTCAAAATTCGGAATACAGGATACGTGATAAGATTTGGGGTCAGTAGTTAGAGCTTGTGTGTTCGTTGCCTGGGGCTGCTGTAACAAAGAGCCATGAACCGAGTGAATTAAAAAACAGAAGTTTCTTGTCTCCCAGTTCTGGAGCCTAAAGTCTGAAATCGAGATGTCCATGGGGCCATGCACCCTCTGAAAACTGCAGCAGAATCCTTTCGCGCCTCTTCCTAGCTTCTGCTGGTTTGCCTGCAGTCATTTGCATTCCTTGCCTTGTCACTGCATTACTCCAATCTCTGCCTTCACCATCACGGGGCATTTTTCCTGTGCTTCTGTGTCTTCGCATGGCCATTTGCTTTTAAGGGTACCAGTCATATTGCATTAGGATCCCACCCTAGTTCCAGTACGACCTCAACTAAACATCTGCAAGGATCCTATTTTCAAATGAGGTCACATTTTAAAGTCCTGGGGTTTAGGACTTGAACATTTTTTTTTTGTAAGATACAATTACCCCATGGCATTGATGCATTGAGTGTGATACAAACGGCACCCCAGGGTGGGGAATTTCCCAAGCAATAGTGACAAACACGAGTGCTGTCCTTACCAGGGAGACTTCCTGTGAAGGTGAAGGGCGTGTTCAGTGTTCTGAGTGACGGACTCTATAATTTTGGAAAAACAGCAGACCTGAAATTAATTCTTGATGCTTATCAGCCATGACTCTGTTATCATGTTTTGCTCAGAACGATTGTGTCTAATTATGTCCCTTTGTTGTTTGCACCTCTCAGAATCTTGAAACTAAGATCATTCCTCACACTTTCAACATTGTTAACACAGGCTAAAGAAAATGTAGTTCTTCTAGGCCTTTTTGGTTAGTCAGATCCCACAGTACCCTCATAATTGCAAGTTGTTTTTTCTTCCATTTGCTCCTCAGCTGGAAGCTTTCCTAGCATTAAAAATCTCACCTGGTACCTCACATAGTGGGGACAAAGATGTGGCCATCTGTGTTGCTAGTGAAGCAACTTCTGACACATTTAATTTCACCTGGAAGCTGGGTATCCATGTCAGCAATATTATTTCCAACAGCTCCAGGGAAATCTGAGTTTTGTCTATGGCTTTTACGTATATTGTACACTTTGGTTTTTTTTTTCCATTTCTTTCACAAAACACAACATGGAGGGAAGCCCACGGTTTTTGCACCTTTTGTATAAGCTTTTTTGGTAATTAAAACCCTAGGGTGTTGAGTTAGTGTAAATGTTAAAAATGTGTACCCAGAGTACAATAAGAGCTTTCCCTCTATGCATTTTAAAAAAGAGTGTTAGAGTTGTGAATAATGCTAGATTGAAAA
>NW_011888809.1:3497967-3502705 GCF_000151845.1 Pteropus vampyrus
TTCTTGGCCATTCACAGTTCTACCTGGCATGCATATTTTACTGAAGATCAGTTTGGTAAATCTTTGATGTTGGACGTGGAGGTATTGAATCTTAACTAAAGTGCCCACATCTCAGGTTTTCAGGCAAAGAAAAAATTCTTAATATTCTTCCGTTGACTAGCTTGGAATTTATTCATTTATCTCACAGCAAAATGGTAACAAAATCAGAACTAGAAATAGTCTTTCCTCCCCAAAGCTAGCAAAAGAGGGTTGGAGTCAGTGTTCAAAATTCGGAATACAGGATACGTGATAAGATTTGGGGTCAGTAGTTAGAGCTTGTGTGTTCGTTGCCTGGGGCTGCTGTAACAAAGAGCCATGAACCGAGTGAATTAAAAAACAGAAGTTTCTTGTCTCCCAGTTCTGGAGCCTAAAGTCTGAAATCGAGATGTCCATGGGGCCATGCACCCTCTGAAAACTGCAGCAGAATCCTTTCGCGCCTCTTCCTAGCTTCTGCTGGTTTGCCTGCAGTCATTTGCATTCCTTGCCTTGTCACTGCATTACTCCAATCTCTGCCTTCACCATCACGGGGCATTTTTCCTGTGCTTCTGTGTCTTCGCATGGCCATTTGCTTTTAAGGGTACCAGTCATATTGCATTAGGATCCCACCCTAGTTCCAGTACGACCTCAACTAAACATCTGCAAGGATCCTATTTTCAAATGAGGTCACATTTTAAAGTCCTGGGGTTTAGGACTTGAACATTTTTTTTTTGTAAGATACAATTACCCCATGGCATTGATGCATTGAGTGTGATACAAACGGCACCCCAGGGTGGGGAATTTCCCAAGCAATAGTGACAAACACGAGTGCTGTCCTTACCAGGGAGACTTCCTGTGAAGGTGAAGGGCGTGTTCAGTGTTCTGAGTGACGGACTCTATAATTTTGGAAAAACAGCAGACCTGAAATTAATTCTTGATGCTTATCAGCCATGACTCTGTTATCATGTTTTGCTCAGAACGATTGTGTCTAATTATGTCCCTTTGTTGTTTGCACCTCTCAGAATCTTGAAACTAAGATCATTCCTCACACTTTCAACATTGTTAACACAGGCTAAAGAAAATGTAGTTCTTCTAGGCCTTTTTGGTTAGTCAGATCCCACAGTACCCTCATAATTGCAAGTTGTTTTTTCTTCCATTTGCTCCTCAGCTGGAAGCTTTCCTAGCATTAAAAATCTCACCTGGTACCTCACATAGTGGGGACAAAGATGTGGCCATCTGTGTTGCTAGTGAAGCAACTTCTGACACATTTAATTTCACCTGGAAGCTGGGTATCCATGTCAGCAATATTATTTCCAACAGCTCCAGGGAAATCTGAGTTTTGTCTATGGCTTTTACGTATATTGTACACTTTGGTTTTTTTTTTCCATTTCTTTCACAAAACACAACATGGAGGGAAGCCCACGGTTTTTGCACCTTTTGTATAAGCTTTTTTGGTAATTAAAACCCTAGGGTGTTGAGTTAGTGTAAATGTTAAAAATGTGTACCCAGAGTACAATAAGAGCTTTCCCTCTATGCATTTTAAAAAAGAGTGTTAGAGTTGTGAATAATGCTAGATTGAAAAACTCTGGGAAGCTGACGTAGTGATGTTGTAGGTTTGTCCTACCTTTGCTGCATTAATGACTCCACATCCTTTCTGAGAAAAAATAAGAAAGCTCAGTTCTCTTACAGATCCCAGGAATTCTGAAAATTTATGAACAATAACTATTAACAATATGGATAGACATTAAGCACGTCTTTTTTATTCTGATGTTTTGACATCTTGGGGTCTTAGTTACACTGAAAGGGACTTCTCCTCACAAAGTTAGCTAATTCCTGATGAGCAAACAACTTGTCCACCAGGAAGTGCACCGTTTGCATGCAAACAAATTCATCTAGAGTTCATACTTCCTTTATCATGCTCTCACCTTGGGACCCACATGTCCCTTCCCTAATTGTCTCAGAGGCAGGTATCAGCTAACTAGGGGCAGCCCTGTGTGCCAGAGCCTGCTGAAACCATTCAAACGAGCCAACTTTAAATCTGTGTAACCTATTTCTCGGCCTCACCCCTTCCCTTCTGTGAAAAACCACAACAAAGGCTTTGCCCATATTTTTCCCTTGATATCTCTGCCTTCTGACCAAACCAGGTGCTTCGCTGTTTGGCCCTGCATAGCGTGCTATACCTCCAGTTTCTAAGGTCTATGAGTATAAAGACTTGTTCCTTCATTTAAGTATCTGTGTGTACTACCATCCCTGATTAAACAAAGCTGAGTACATTTTAAAATAGAGTACATAAAGATTCACTCAAAAATAGATCTAATATAATTGCTTTGAGATGTCCTTCGTGGATTATAGCCAAGTCGAGGTTTTGGTCAAGGGTGACTTTGACCAGGTTTAGTCAAAAGAAGAAAGAGACCTGATACGGATTCTGAGCCTTGTGTCAGCGACAGGAAGTCACTGAAACTTATTGTCATGCTGATTTGACGTGGAGAAAGGCCTTTCTGAAATAGACAGTCTGGGTCCATTTCTCTGGCTGCGATAGCCTTCTTTTTAACAGCATTTCTTTCGATGTTGTTCTCCCTTTAAACCACCCACTCCAGGACTGAGACTAGGGTGACACAAGCTAGATACCGAGGGCATGCATTTTCAGGAGACGGTCACTGTCGAGAGTGTTCAAGGGACAGTGAGTTCTTATTTACAATGTGCACCCAGCCTGTCTTGTTTGCATCTCCCATTCTCAATCCCAATTCTCACCACTGGAGAGATCTAAGTCTTAAAAGTCCAGGCCTTGCTTTTGCTATGTGTTTTTATGCTTCGATAAATCATCATGTCTAACGGTCATCAGAATTATTCAGGAATTAAATTGAAACTGGGCATGATTCTTAGCCTCTGATACATATTGGGCTAAAATTAATGACAAGTACTAAATACATTATACATTTGAATGTAGTCAGCAGGGTTACTTCCTTGATATGGATTTTGTGACCATGGCAGCTAAAAAAAAAGAAAGAAAGAAAGAAAGAAAGAAATTGATAAAAATTTCCTGGCATTAGTTTTTGTGGAAGAAATGTTTTGAGTAAAAAAAAATCGTACATGCTAAAAGAGAGAGGTAGTCATCCTTCCTTTGTGTTACTAAGCACATGTTTCATCCCCATTTGATGGAGTTTTATGTGGTACTCTGGTTGTTTATATGTCATCTTTTTTACTTGGTAGAAAAGGGCAGGGACCATTCTTAGTCTTCTCAGCTTCCCTAGTATCTAGGATATACCAGACCCTCAAAAAATACATGCCGGGAAAACTCTTTATGGAATGAAGCTCTTTATAGAGCATTTTATTTGCCCTTTAAATATATAATTTTGTGGTGACTACAGATCCTCTCTGTCCATCAGTATGCGGCCGTAACTCACAGGTCCATAGTGTGAGACTCATCTTTCTATTAAAGCTATAAAGTCCTTGAAGGCAGAAACATATATTTTCTGCTTTGCATCTATCTCCCAAATCATCTAACAAAGGGCTCCGAAGTTATCAATTTTATCACACCTTGGTGAGGAAAAAAGAACAATCTAGAAAATTGTTATGTGAATATTTAATTCAAAATTCTTATGTAGTCCACATTTCATATGGTGGATACCAACTGAACACATTGGGTACCTCCCAGTTTCCATTTTTAAACTAGATTTCAGTCTTTGGGAGTGGTTGCTTTGCCATTATGCGTGTCTTTTGTGTTGTATTTTTAAATCAAGCAAAAAAAAAAATATCTGGTAGGGTAAATGACATAGTTCTAGGATTTCAATGTGCTACTTGAACAAAAGCTATGATATTCACAAAATGCAATGGAGCGTGCGTCTACTTATCTGGCTGTGCAAACTTATGAGCCTGATAACAATGGCAATGAAGCGTTTTTGCATGAGTGAATCTTCAGAGGTTCTTCAAATAGCCATGGTAAGAGATTTACACTTGGAGATCAGGGTTTTTGCGTTGAATAAAACGGCATACTTTAGCTTCTCTACTGATCTCCATTCTGACCCGAAGCCACCTCCCTGGCCGCAGCTGGGGCTGCCTTCTAAATCCTATTCCTTTCTTTAGTCCATGACTCACCCTTGCACCTCTCACCTGTGTATATTCATTTGTATTGAATTTCTATGCATACGTCAAATTGATTTTTTTTTAAAATATAAAATAGCACAGAGATACTCTCTTTTAACTGCACGGTCAATATACTTATATTCATGACTTTCTTGCCTTTATTCTTCCTGATGATTTTTCAAATCTGTCTGAACCTTTCATTTATAACCATTTTCCCATTTTGATATATGTTTAGGTGTTCTGTGAATCTTTTTATTCAAGAGATATTCCTTTCAGAATTAGAGACTCCTTAGCCAGGCACGTACAATCCAACGTCATCCACAGTCGCATCTCCTGTCTGCCTTCTCGCCCTAGGGTTCCAGCCAGAACAGGCTTCGTGTGACCATCCAGCCTCAGGCTGTCCAGTCAGACTCTGATTGTCTTCATTTGCCAGAAATGCCCCTTAGTCACCCTCATTTGACGTTTCTGATCCAGTGTAAATCCTCCTCCTCACTAATTCTACTTGACCCCTAAATTGAAGGATTTTCTAGCTACCTCTGGATGTTATATGCTTTCCTCTAAAGGGCCTTAAGACAAACTGCTTTGTCAAAAGGCTTCTGTGTTTCCTCCCATTCCCTGAGATGCCAAATGTCTCCTGCAC
>NW_011888809.1:3502755-3515974 GCF_000151845.1 Pteropus vampyrus
CTTTTTATTCAAGAGATATTCCTTTCAGAATTAGAGACTCCTTAGCCAGGCACGTACAATCCAACGTCATCCACAGTCGCATCTCCTGTCTGCCTTCTCGCCCTAGGGTTCCAGCCAGAACAGGCTTCGTGTGACCATCCAGCCTCAGGCTGTCCAGTCAGACTCTGATTGTCTTCATTTGCCAGAAATGCCCCTTAGTCACCCTCATTTGACGTTTCTGATCCAGTGTAAATCCTCCTCCTCACTAATTCTACTTGACCCCTAAATTGAAGGATTTTCTAGCTACCTCTGGATGTTATATGCTTTCCTCTAAAGGGCCTTAAGACAAACTGCTTTGTCAAAAGGCTTCTGTGTTTCCTCCCATTCCCTGAGATGCCAAATGTCTCCTGCACCGAGGGCTGAGTTTTACATTTGTTTTCTCAGGGGTTATGCAACCAAATGCTCAGACTCCTGAGTATGTGTTTGTTGAATTCAGAAGTGTTGCTCTGTTTTCATTGTGTTGAATTTGCTCTGAACCAAATGCAGAGCTGCGGTCCCAATCAGGGTTCTTGTACTTCAGTTGGCCAGCATTTCTCCCACCCGCTATCTGTAGAACACTGTAAACACCGAAAGGAGGGACCCTGGAGTTGTGCTGCCACTGCCTGGTTGGTTGCCTGTGGGCAAGTTACTTAATGTCTCTGAACTTCAGCATCCTGACTCATAGAATGCAGAGAATGAGAGTATGTATCCATTATTATTCCTGATGTTGCTTAGTCATCAAGTGTTTAAGTATATTTGTATTTCAAGTGAAAAAAATACTAATGGAAAATTCATTACACTTAAACACATACTTTCTTCTTTGCATTTCCAACATAGGTATCTTTGTTACTCTGTGGATTCATTCTGTTTTTCAGAATGCAAGTCAATTTATTTCTAGATTCAGAGTATCATGACTGCATTTTTTTTTTTTTAAAGCTCTCGCTTTCTTGGCAGACTTTATTGAGAGGGTCCTATTCTTTTTCATCTAGGACTTTCTGCTTGTCTGTTTTATCCTGCCTGCCTATTTCAGAATTTATCTCTCCTCATGCCAGTTTCTTCTCTGAAAAGGAGACCCTACTGGGATGGATGAACCTTACAATCCATGCTGGTATCAACTAAAATGTAAAAGAAAAAACACAAAGATTATGAGATTTAACCTGGACAAGGGATCAAATGTGTTACTACTCCAGGCAGAAGAACAGAGCAGGAGGAATAAATTTTAAAGGTGAAGGGGCAGTATCCCTCAGGCCATTCTCCAGAATTAAGTCAAATTTCTGCCTAATTTCATTTCCTTGTGGCAGGTTTTTGGGACTCTGTTATACTTCTCGATATACTTCTCATGATTTTCAAATGAGACACACCTTCCTAATTTGGGAAGATTAGTATAGTATAGTATAGTATAGTATAGTATAGTATAGTATAGTATAGTATAGTATAGTATAGAATAGTATAGTATAGTATAGTATAGTATAGTATAGTATAGTATAGTATAGTATAGTATAGAATAGAATTTGGGAAGATTATAGTATAGTATAGTATAGTATAGTATAGTATAGTATAGTATAGTATAGTATAGAATAGTATAGAATAGTATAGTATAGTATAGTATAGGACAGTACATAAGACCATATTCTTTGGAGCCAAACACAAACTTTGCCACCTACTTGTAAGGTGGTCTTGAACAAATTTACTTAAACATTTTGTACCATGATTTTCTAATGTAATATGGAGGTGACAATAATAGTACCTTCCTTCTAGGCTAGGAGAGTTAAATTAGTTAAATCATATAAAACATTTAAAACAGAACCTGGAATGTAGCAAGTGTCACTTTGCCATTGTTACCATATGAGCTCATGTGTCGAGCAAGACAAGGCACAAGCAAATGGGCAGATCTATTTTCTACCCTTTAAAAATCTAGTTTTAAGCCTAGCTACCTTTCCCTAGAATTTTCTATCATTCTATCATTCCTTAGACCATCCTAAGCATCTGTCCTGAAGTGTGTCTTTCATTTAATTACATGTCTTGTTGTAAATTTCCCTCAATTGATTTCTTGACTCCCATTCATGTTCCTCTTGCCCTTGGCTCACAGCATCTTCCATTCGAATACCAGCTAATCAAGCCCAGATATTCCTGAGCCTCTCCTTACTGCTCAACCTAGATCATCCTGTCATGAGGAAGGAGGGCTGATGCAAATTGCAACTGACAAGGTGTACTGAAGTAGACATTTATTGACTCCCACTAACCATGCACACTCATTCAGATAATTACCATTTATTGTCCACATACACGGATGGCCAAATTGCACTGGCGAGATGATGAGGGGAGGGCTTTTGTTCGATGGGGAGCCTTTCTTCCGAAATATTCTCTCGTCCCTGTCCTTCCATATTCGTTATCTTAGTTCCATGATGTCAGCCTTCTATTTTTCCAAGTATAAAATATATACGGCTCAAAACATGCCTTTCAGCATTTAATCTGGGGCAAGTCTAGTTGCTTCCAGTGGGACAGTGCTCAGTGTATGCATCCACACTCATTTGCAGGGGTTCCGGGAGCAGAAACTGGATGCAGAAAAGTAATGGAGGTGCTTCGTAGTCTGAAGACATTAGTCCAAATGCAATCCATTAAGCAGCATCCAGGAATATTGAGAATTAGCTAGTACATAGCGACCAGGCAGAGAGAGGAGGATGGGTGTGGAATCCAGACGAGGGGAAGCAGTTTCAGAAGGGAAGGTGTAGAAACCAGCTATGATTCCCTTAGGTTCTAGAACCTGTGATGTATTTGAGTAGCTTCACTCAAGGTAGTGCAAATGATTGATTTTTCATTGAAGTAGTTTACACTGAAGTATTTAATTCTCTTCTCTTGGTCTTCTTACTGAGTGTCTGTGTAATACAAATGACTTCACCATACACACCTTTAGATTCTTCAATAAAACAAACTTTTTCATTTTCCTAAAAGGATAACATTTTTTTTCCCATAGATCTGAGTCATTCCTTTACCCATCTGATCAACTTATATTCTTTCTTGCTCACTGAACGCATGCACATACGTACACATGACAGGATATACTGAGATCCAGTACTGTGGTAGAGGATGGCCAGGCCTTTTCTAGGAATTACTTTGTATCAGGTCCATTTTAAGCCCATATACGTGTTAGAAAGAGGGTGGACACAGCCCTGCACCAGAGCAAGACAGGCTTGGGGAGAAGAAGGCACATTGGATATTGGTCATTTTGGCCATCAGCTGGACACACTAAGCAGGAAGGGCCTAACCCACACCACTGCAAGAGAAGCCTCAGTGATCTGGTACTGTGCAAGCTGACGTCTGGTGCTGTGCAATTTTCAGCTTGTCTGTTTTGACTGCTTGGAAAGTATGTTGAATTTGTAAAAAAAAAAAAAAAAAAAAAAGGCAGAGTCTGAATAGTCATTTTGGCCCATTTCCAAAGCTGTATCAGCTCATCCTTCTTCTCTGGCTCAGGCACTCACGCTTAGTCTCTTAAAGGTTTATCTTTGTCTCGATTTGCCTTGCCCTGAGCTCAGTTACCTCCCAGACTAATAATAGCTCACTGTGTGCTGAACGGTGCCTACATTCAAGCACTACCATACTCTGCCACCCAATAGCAATTGATATGTGGTGCAAATAATCTGCTATGTTTGGACTTCATTTTTCTTATCTGTAAAATGGGATAGTTTAAAGTTCCAAAGGGATTAACAGTGTGAAAATGCTGTGAAAACTTTGCAGAGCAGTACAAACTAAAGACAAGTGAAACCACCAAAAGTTAATTTAGCCTAAAGTTAAAGTAGAACAATTTGCTTACCCATTTTTCTATCATTCCTAGACACAGTTTGGACATCTATTAAGTACAGAAGAAATATATCATTTTCAGCTGTCTGAATCCATATGCAGTTGATTTCAAAGCTTAATTGTGTTTGAATGAGGAATCAATACGTATAACTGCAATAACATTACTGTGCCGAAAATCTGTGAGTGTTTCTGATGCTTTCATAATATATTTCAATTTTCCTACTATTTTTCCATTATTGTCTCATATTTTTGAAAGGGTTCTTTGAGCATAGCAAAGTGACACAAATCCCAAATGAATGGTAATGATTATTTGTTTCGATTTCAAGCTGCATTTGTTAGAATGTTCCACAGTCCCTCCTGGTTCCAGGATGTCTCTGCAACAGAGAAACCAAACAATCCTTCCTAAAAACATCCATTTTATCATGCTCCTTCATGGGAGGGGAGGGGGAAGGTTTCTCTCTTTCCCAGCTTATATTATTATGAGTGACAGCTACAGCTCTTCATAATTTGGTCTTAGCCTTTCTTTCCATATTTGTCTCAGTTTTAGAATATACTTCCTTTTCCAGCTGAGCTTAGCACCTCCCAGTCCCACAGAGGAGAAAATTATTCTCAATAATATATTTAATTATTCTGATATTACTCAAAATGCCTGGATTTCACCCTTTCCAAAAGCAATCTGACCCACTGCATGACGTCCAACTCAAACCCAGCCTTCTACTCAGGGCTCAGTATCTTTGGGATTTCTCTGGCTCTAGTGACCTCTCTCTCTGATAAATCTTGATCCTTGAAACACACTGCTTGGAAAGGCTCTTGAGTTCTGGGACCACATCGACTTTAGGATAAAGGTGTCGTGAGTTCCAAAGTCAAGTCCAGTTGGCTCCTCAGACCATGCTGGGTCCTACTCCTGCACCCTGAGCCTAGCTGATCTCCTATTTAGTGTAACTCCTCTGTCCTCTGTATATTTTTAAATAGCACTCTTTATCCCCCCACACCTCTATCCCTCAACACGTGCACACCACCCACACGCACACCCACGTGCACGCGCGCATGCACACACACACACACACACACACACAACGAAATAGCATTCTTGTTAGAATAACTGAATTCAGAGATGAATAGAGAAGATTAAGTCTAGTGCTCATCCTATATTCTCCTCTTACAGTAACTGATGTAACAGTGAGATTTTACTGGCAAAATTGATTCAAATCAAACTAGAATAATTCAGCCTTAAGAACTGAAATGAGTTAAAAGAGTTATAAGCAAAGAATATAATATGTGGCAATGTCTTCAAATTACTCATATTTTAGGCTTTATATAATTTGAAGTTGCAAAAATGTGTTTAACAGGGTAGATTTAAAAAAAAATGCCATGTCTTTATTAATGATTAGGAAGCAGCACTGAAAGCATAATAATACCTTTTTCAGTGATATTAAATTGGAAAGCATTAAAAACATTTGAAAAGACATAAATAATACAAATAGAGCTATAAAGGTTATAAATATGGATGGAAAGGAGAACAAAAATATTTCAGAAATAACACAAAACAATTGTGTCTGTAAGAAAATATCATTGAAAGCAAAGGAATCCTCAGATGGGATGTGGGGCCTATGCCACCCTCTTCTAGCTTAGTGTCCTATGTGATCTGGAGTCAGTGACACGTGCTATTTGAAGTGGATTGTCAGAAAAAGTAATGCTGGTATCAGGAAATTAATAAAATCGCACTTTTTTTCTATTTTTATAATGAGACCACATACCAATCTTTATAAAATAATTTTTTTCTCTCACTACATTAAGAGTATTTTAAGAGTGTCACATTGCAGAACTCCTGGGGCTGTATTTATATAATCCTTTCAGTCTGTGCAAACGGTGCCTCCTGGAGGTGTGTAGTAAACACCCAGAGTGATTTTAAGCCATTGCCTTGATTTTAAATAAAAAGTAAACTGTTATTCTCGGATGTTCCCCAGTGTCCAGTTACATTTGCATAATAATACAGCATCTAGAATGTACAAAGTGTCCATTGCATTATGTCAAATAATCATTTACTGTGAATGATATAAATATTCAAATATTTAGCATTAGGCAGGTCATAATTTGAATGATTTCATGATTTACTGACTATTTTTCTGGAAGAAAGGAACACTGTAGACAACTCCTGTGTTATTCTGCAGGTTTTTAAAAAGTGATTTCTGCTTATAATTTGAATTAAGTTTAACATTCCCGTTGACTTCTAATCAATTTATAGGATAAAATGATTCCATGAATAGAAGGAGGAGGTCTCATTTTAAAGTGTCAGGTTAGTGTCTCCCTGACACTAATCAGACTCTCAGCAGGGTCAGTGCAAAGTTTCCTCACAGGAACTTTGAAGTCTTCAAGTTTTGGCAAAAGACCCATTTTCAACAAGTATAGATTATTTATCTCCTGCTATGAGAAGGGTTTTATTGGATGTGTACCTTTGCATTATTTTTAAACTAGATATCCAATAAGCAGTCTTAAGAAACTTCTATTTTCATATAGATTAATGAACATAATGTATTAAATATAGATTTTTCCCCCTCTGCATTATATTTCTCCTTTTTGACAGATTCTTGAGATGAATTAGTTCATAGAATATTAGATGAAATTTCTAGGGCTTGAAGATCTGTTTAGAGGATTCGACTCATAAAATTTATACATTGTAAACAAGCTTGACTAACAGTAACATTATGTCCGAAGGAGGCGGAGTGAACCAACAGGGACGGGTCTGCATGAAGTTTAGAAACTTCTCGTGAGAGCCCAGATTATCTGTGTCCCCCTCTCATCACTTCAAGGGGAATGCACTTGCATGAGTGTTGGT
Organism: Pteropus vampyrus; assembly: GCF_000151845.1. Taxonomy (NCBI): domain Eukaryota; kingdom Metazoa; phylum Chordata; class Mammalia; order Chiroptera; family Pteropodidae; genus Pteropus; species Pteropus vampyrus. The sequence continues at coordinate 3,509,408 of NW_011888809.1, forward strand.
TTCCAGAGCCAGTTATACGTAGTCCCAGCGTGGAAATAGACCCATTAAATGTTCATAGCTCAATGTCACTGTCATCAAAATTAAGCCACTCATTTCTCATGCCAAGTCTAAACCTATCCTGACTGCTCACATTCCAATTTAGGACAGTGAGAGTATACACGGAATGGACAATGGGAACATTCTTACTTGTTTAAGATTTTCATTTTCGTTAATTAATGATATGGCATCAGTATTCTACATCAGTTTATTATAATTTTACTTAATTGACTCCTGCCTTTAAGTTCAGTCATCTCTAGGTTCCCTGATAAGGTAATGTGTCTGGATTCAAGGTTGGAGATCAAAGACTTGACCTTGGAGCTCTGATAGTGTAGTTGTGCCTACACTTCCCCCACGCATACTACCCAAGGCCCTGCCTGGATATTCAATGATCTGTTTGGCTCCTCTGCACCCCATCATTCCTACTGTAAGAAGGGCAAGTGTGTGTGTGTGTGTGTGTGTGTGTGTGTGTGTGTGTGTGTGTGTGTGTGTGTGTGTTGGAGTGTCAGAGGAGGTCATCAAGAGGATGCGACTACTGGTTGTCCAGAAAACTGAGCCTGAGCAATCAGAGGCTCCTCACCTCCTTTGAATATATATATTCTTTGTACTATTCCCACATTAGCAGCTGTTTCAAGGATGTAGCCTTGAAAGAGTAAGGTGTTGTTAAGATCATCTGGACTGAAAATGTGACTAACCAGTTAAGGCCTCGATATAAACTTTTAAGATTCTGGTGGGCACATGTGGAGATCTACTCATCTTGCAGCTATTCAAGGCAAGCATCATATGTAAAGTAAGCTTCCTTGCTTACTAAGTCTGCCTCCTACTGATTTGGAGTGGTCTGCCTGTTTCTTTGATCTCTGACAGTGAGCTGTTCTCAAGGGATTAACCCTATGACTTGGACAGTGGGCAGTCAAAGGACAGGGGATCATGTGTAAGGCCTTGTGCGGTCAGGAAGTGTGGAAAGACACTTTGGTTTACCTGAAAGAGGCTGGGGCAGCCCTCACTGTTTTGTACATTCTAGCTCATATGGCAATGACACCCCCTGACAATTAGGAAGCTAATTTTGTACCCCAGATGAGGTACAAACCCTTCAGTAGGTAGAGCAGATTGGGTGCATATAAAAGGTGGCTACCGTAGCAACCAGGTACGATGACATAATGCCAAGGATGCTGGATTGCCCTTGAAATACGGTGACTTGGTTCATGCAATATAATGGCTCATCTCCTATGCTCTAAACAATGCCCAATGCAACTACCAAAGGAGTCTTGGGCCATCCACTGGAGTTCTCAACAGTGAAGGACTGGAAAATTGGTTAGATTGGCTCCCTCCCTCTGAATGAGGGTTCTGAGTATGTCTGGTTTGTGTGGCACGTCATCTGGTCTAACCCAAACCTTCCCCTATGGCCAAGCAAACAAGGCTGCCACCATCACGAGATTAAAGAAGTTAAGTACCAGGTGCAGATACCCTCATCAAACAGTGATCAGGAGTCACATTTCAAAGGTCATGATATGCCAGACTAGACAAAGGAACAGGACACTGAATCAAGTTTCCATCTCCCCTATAACCCATAAACAGTGAGGATGGCAGAAGAAAAGAATGAAATAGTAAAACAGCAGGTTAAATTACTGATAGTAAAACCACCTTGGTTAGGTGGACTAAACTACTGTCCCAGGCTTTAATACATTTGAATGATCAACCAGTAGGGCTGGTTGCCCCGTATGCCAGACTGGGTGCCCCTGCAGATATGCCCAACACCATAAATATATAAATGACATGGGAGACAGCGATTGCCCCAACTCTCACTGCGGATCATTGTGCTATGCTGCTGACCTTACCAAGCCCCATCATGCCTGGAAAAGGCATTAGCTACTAGAATTTGCAATGAGATGTCTCATCAGGATGGATGAATCACTTCTCAATCCTGGGTAAAGAAGAACTACTCAATCTCCACTGGGATTCTGTTGTTTTGTTGCAAGCTAGATCTATGGAAACACAACATTAATAGAGGGGAGAAAAGGGAGGTCCTGGTCTGGAATATCCTGCCTCAGTCCATCTCCTCACAGCTGGCAGCGCTGCCTCCTCCAGCCAGCATATATGGTATGAACAATGAGGTCAAGTTCCTGAAGCTGCCAGCCTCCTCCTTCTCAAGGTCAGGTGGGCGCAATCTGTTTTCCTCTGGTAAGATCATTTGGCCACTGTCTTTGTTCCCTCCATTGGCCTGAAGGAAGTTATAGCACACACAGAAACACTTACTGAATTCACCTAGCAAGGCTTAAATGATAGCCAACAGAGCCTGTCCGCACTGAGCACTGAAATGTCTCTGATGAGAAAGGCTATCCTCCAAAATAGGATGACCTTGGACATTATCACTGCCTCGCAAGGAGGTACCAGTGCCATTACCCAAACAGAATGTTATGTGTTCATACCTGATGAGTCAGTCTGCTAATATATCATCTTTATTAAATCACGTGTTTTCTCTCGCATGTGCCTGTCGTTGCTGTGGTTTCTGCCTCCAATGCAGCGAGAGAGCCGTCAAACGATCTGCCTTTGTGCTAATTAAACCCTTTTGTGACCACTAAGGACACATTTCATAAGAGGGGGACATGTAAGATTGTAAGAGCTGGTTACAAGGGGTGGTGTGTTTGGGGATGTCATTGAGATGTGACTGCTGGTTGTTCTGAGAGCTGGACCCGGACAATTAGAGGCTCCTCACCTCATCCTTGTTATTTGAAATGTGTGTTCTATCTGCCTTTCACATAGTAGGTCACAGCCTTGCGAGAGTAAGGTGTTGAGATTATCTGACTGAATACATGACTGAGCCCAGTTAAGGCCCTTCTATAAACTTAAAATTCTGGCAGGCAGTCGTGAAGATCTATTCCTTTTGTGGCAGCTTAAGACAAGCCACGTGTGGAAGTTTTCTTATTAAGTCCGCCATCTACCAATCCGAGTGGTTTGCTCCTTCCATCTCTCTTTGCCCTCTGGGTATCCATGGGGCTGACACCAACTCTGTGTCTGTGTGTGTTTGGGGGAAAAGATATTACTTTCCAATGGAATTTTCAATCTATTTGAGATAGGATAGTGTTTATTATTAAAACTAGTTTTTTTTCTTTTTTCAGCAAGCTTTGGTTCAGCATGTTTATATCTATGAAATTATTTAACAACTGATCCCAAAGTATTTCCATAGCTGTTTAATAAAAAAGGTCTTATTGTACTAACTGTGATTCTAGACTTCACAACAATCTCTACGTAATTCTGGAATTATTTTAATTATGAGTTCTTTCAGACATGATGGATTACATATCTTGGAGGAATGGCATACTGGTGAATTATCCTTTCACACTCACTGCTCTTATAAAACCTGGTTCAACATAGCTAAATCTTTTAATCTCTCCGTCTTCCTCTTCTCCTTCATCTACATACATACACATATACATATATATATATATATATATAATGTACATACATATATATATATAATGTACATATACATTTAAACTTTTTATTAAAAAATAAGATACATGAAGAATGGTATACATATCATAAATATACAGGTCAAAGACTTTTCAAAAAGTGAACATCACCCAAATCAAAAAATAGAATATTGTGGGTCACCTGGAAGCTTTCCACATGCCCCCTTCCAGACATTATTCTCTCCAAAGTTAACTACTATTATATCACCATCAGTTAATTTTTGCTGTTTTTTGAAGTTACAGAAACGACATAATGCAGTATATTATTTGGTAACTGTCTTCTTGCTCTCACCATTGTTTTTGCAATTCACCTATGTTGTTGCCTCACAGTTGTTTATTATTATTGTATGCTTTTCAATGTTATAAATCCACCACGACTTATCTGTTCTGCTGCTGATGGGAATGTGGGTTGTTCTCTGTACTTAACTATTAAAAATAGTGCCGCTACATTCTGTCATGTGTCTATTAGTGCTCAAATGTACACATTTCTGTTGGGAATACACCTGGAACAGAATTACTGTGTCATAAGATACACTTATGCTGAACTCTAGTTAATGCTCTCAAAACATTCTCTAAAGTAATTTACGGACTTACATTTCCGCTAGCATTAAGTAAGTCTCAGTTGCTTCATATCCTCTTCAGCCCTTGGTATTTTTAGATTTTTAAAACTGTAGCCGTTATGATTTTTGCATAGTGGCATCTAATTGTGGTATTAATTTGCAGTTATTTGATGATTAATGAGGCTAAGCATCTTCTCACATGTTTATTGGACCATTTGGATTGTGTGTGTGTGTGTGTGTGTGTGTGTGTGTGTATGAAATGCCCTTCAAGGCTTTTGCCCACATTTCTAATGTGTTGTCTATCTTTATCTTATTGATTTGTAGAAATTATTCATATAATCTAGAGTCTTATTTAATATATGCATTGCAAATATCTTTTCTCAACCCATGGTTTGTGCCTTTTAATGCGGAGATGTTCTTGATTTTAAAGTAATTAAATCCTTTCTTTTATGTATTAGTGCTTTTTATGTTCTATTTAAAGAATTTGCTTTGTAAATGATGGCATTTGAAGTATTTTATTTCTATTTAGTTGTTCTGTTTTGTAGAAAGAATCGGTTTTATAAAATAACTGTAATAAGTGAGCTTGTCAAATTCAATTCTTCTTTTTAATAGTTTGACAAGATTATTTTATATTTCTTTGTGTACTCTTTGTTACCTGCAAATTAATGATTATTTTTATTACTTTCTTTCCAAACTTTATATCTGTTATATTTTCTTGCCCATTGCACTGGATAAGACCTCCAGCACAATATTGAATAGAAATGAAGACAGTTGGCTTCCTTGGCTTATTCCCAATTTTAGAGGAAAATACTTAAGCTATTGCTCTAGGCTTTTTTTCCCAGAGGTATTACTGTATCACACCAAAATTTTTTCCTATATTCTTAGTTGCTATAAGGTTTCTTTTCCAGTTGTATCGAGACACAATTGACATATAACATTGTATTAGTTTAAGGTATATAACATAATGTTTTGATATATGTATATATTTTGAAATGATTATCACCATACATTTAGTTAACATCCATCACCTAACACAGTTACATTTTTTTTCTTGTGATGAGAACTTTTAAAATCTACTCTGTTATCAACTTTCAAATACACAATACAATCCTGTTAACTATATAGCATGTTTAATAACATAACATGCTGTACATTCCATCCCAGAATTTTTTTGTCTTATAACTAGAAGTCTGTATCTTTTGAGCACCCTATCCATTTCCCCACCCCTACCCTTGGCAGGCACAGATCTGTTTCTGTGAGTTCCATTTTTTTTAGATTCCACATGTGAGACTATACAATATTTGTTTTTATCTGACTTATTTTACTTAGCATCATGCCCTCTAGATCCATCCATATTGTTATAGGTAGCAGGTATATTTCATGTATATAAATATTACAGATATATCTGCTATCACATTTTCTTTATCCATTCATCTGTTGATGGACACTTAGGTTGTTCCTATGTTTCTGCTGTCATAAATAATGCTATAATAAAAATGCGGGTGCAATTATCTTTTCAGGTTAGTTTTTTTAGTTCCCTTATATAAATACCCAGAAAAGGAGTTGCTGGGCCATATAGTGGTTCTATACTAAGTTTTTAAGGAGCCTCTGTAGGAGCTCCATAGTTTTCCATGGTGGCTGCACCAATTTTCATTTCTGCCAACAGTGCACAAAGATTCTCCTCGCTCCACATTCTTGCTAACACGTGATAGCACTTGCGTTTTTGATGACAGCTATTCTAACTGGTATGAGGTGATATCTCACTGCAGTCTTGATTTGTATTTTCCTGATGATTAGTGATGTTGAGCATCTTTTCATGTGCCTGTTGCCTTTTTGTATATTTTCTTTGGAAACATGTCTATTCAATTCCTCTGCCTTTTTTTTTTTTTTTTTGCTATTGAATTGCCTGAGTTAATTACATCTTTTTGGATATTAACTCTTTTTAAGATGTAGGATTTACTAATATTTTATCTCATCCTGTAGGTACGAGGTATTTTTTGAAAATTATGAATAGATGTTGAATTTTAACAGGTGACTTTCAGAAAATTTTGAAATCATCGTATGAGTTTCTTCTTGATCATGGGATGAATTAATTATAGGGACTTTCAAGTATGTGCGTGTGCACTCACGCACACACACATGTGTGACTGTAAGGCACATTCAGAGATAAATAAAGAGCCTGGTATGTTTGGATCTTGGGGTTTCAAAGGCAAGTTGTAGGAACAGAGGAAGGCTTTTGAAGGGAAAAATAATAGAATCTAAACTATTCTGATCAGCGTTAAGTAACTTGTTTCTACTACTTTCTATAGTAATAATATCTATACTTACAGAAGTCTTATCATGTGCCAGGTAGTGTGGTAAGCACTTTACATATGTTAGTTCATTTTAACCTCAGCAAAACCCTGTAAGGTATATACTAGAAAAGAAGAAAAAGAAGAGAAACAACCGAGGTATGGAGTATTGAGTAACTTATTCAAGGTCACGTCTTTAATTGATGGAGT
>NW_011888809.1:3516330-3520727 GCF_000151845.1 Pteropus vampyrus
CACACACACACACACACACACACACACACACACACACACTAACTGAGCCCTCTTTTGCACCCAAACCCAAGCATGGCTTTGCCTGAAGGCTAGGTTGGGTCAGGATAAGTAAGGGTTACTGGCTGCCATCTTTCTAGGAATAAGCAATTCTCCCCGACTTCCATGATCTTCCATGATGCTGCCTCACTCCCTTATCTGGTCTTGCTCTCTCCCCCAACACAGTCAGGACTGCTTATCCTCTACTTCACACCAGTGCCCCCTCAACCAGCTGTGACTTGGCTTCACAATTCCTGAGTTTAGTGTGTTTGCCTTTTCTTTATCTTGCATTAGCTGAGATCTCTTGTCTTTCCATATCTCTTCATCTCTATCTGTATGCAATGGAATTTAATCACAACATCTTTTTGAATTATCTGGTAACATACGGTTTAACACTAAATGTTTGCTAATTGGTTATGTGGACGAGGTGTGTTGGCACATCTTCTGGGTTCCCCAGGCACAATATTAGACAGTGTGCCAGAGAACACTACTTTGCTTCTAGCCGATAGACATTTTTAACCACTAAGTAGACAGAGAGCTAAGAGACCTGGGTTAATACTTTGTTTTTCAACCATGAGCAAATAATATTTCTTCTTCTGGCATCTCATTTTTCTTATCTGTAAAAGGAAGAGTTTATACAAAACGTCATTTAACATCTCTAGTTTTTCTAAGAAAAAAATGGATACTGTGAATTAATTTATTGTTCAAAGAACAGTTTCTCTTCTAAAAATCAGACACATTATAAATATTAACAGCAGGGCACATCCACACAGCGTTAGACGCAGTTCTCCATGGATGTAGGACCCTAGGTGGACATTGCACGTTGGCCTCATCCTGGTGCCTGGAGTCCCTTTGATGGTAGCCTTAATGATATGCTGTATGAGTTAAACTGAAGAATTTGGCTCCATGTTCTGTCAGTCAGATTATTTAGAGTGGCTGGCAATGGCATATTCATGGGAAAATTCACCAGATGCTAAGATGACGTAGAAAAGAGGGATGAATATTATTGGGAGATATTTCTCTGGGTCTTTCTCATGTTTCTTCTGCATGTCTTGTAAGACAGGAACAAAATCATCTATAATTTTGGACTCTATTTTCATGAATGTTTGAATTCTGAAAAAGCTGGGAAGATGGAGATAGGGCTTCCCTCCAGAGCAAAGGGCGGGCTAGCTTACTGCCCATTAGAAAATATTTGGGTTTCCTATAACACAACCCACAGGGTATGCAGGTGTCATTTGGCCCTCTTTGTGTTGTCCTAGGGAATAGGAATTTAGATAACCAGCACACACACACACGCGCGCGCGCACACACACACACACAAACACACACACACATTCCCTCTGATACTCTGGCTGCTGCTGTTGCTTGCTGTGAGTAATAAATTGCCCTTCATCTCTGACCCAAGAATCTCACATCTTCCTCCCCCATCCTCGAAACATTTGCAAAGTAACTTACTAGTTTGGAGTAAAATAATATCTCAGACCCTTCACAGAAACAGATGCATAGAATTTTAGAATTTCTTTTTAAATTCCTTTCGACCTTACTTTATTTCTTTCTGGAACTGAGACTTCAAAAATTTGAGTAACAGGGCGAAATTTTCACAACTACTTAGCAGCAAACCAGAGAGTAAAGTCTAAATCTCAGGATCTCTTGGTTCTGTACTTCTTTTGCTGAAGTGTTTTAAATCTAAACAAGTATTTGAAACACTCATGCTGTGCAACAGTTACAAATTTTAATAATTTTTGTTCAATGTACCTGCTTGTTAAAAGTCCTCTGTATATGAGTAGTCACTAGAACTGTTTAGTTAATTAAATGTGAATTTAAGGGACCCTTTGGTATGGTACTTATATTTTTAAAGAAAACACATTTAAAGTAAAAGACAAAACACTACAGTAAAATCATTCATACTCAAATGTGGGATATAAAACTGAAAGCAGCAAGTGAACAAGACAGACAAACAAAACCTCATAGACACAGATGACAGTTTAGTGGTTACCAGAGGGAAAGAGGGAAGCGGGGAGGTAGATGAGGGTAAAGGGAGTCAAATACATAGTGATGGAAGGAGATTTGACTTTAAGTGGTGAACACACAATGCTATATACAGATGATGCATTATTGAATTATACACTTGAAACCTATATAATTTTATTAACCAGTGTCACCCCAACAAATTTAACAAAAAGATTTAAAAAAATAAAACCATTCACAATCTAAGTGAAAAGCAATATCTTGGTTAAAACAGAGCTTGTGTTACAATGCTGAGGTAAAATGACAAATGGTACAGCTAAGTGTTTGCTAGAATTCATTAATTCTTTGGCAATTTTGCACAGACTTGATAAGTGGTTAGTAAAATGTTTATGCATGCAGAATGAGTAATCTCAAAGTTCTTGTAGAATTTCTCTAAATTTTATGCTGTTTTGAGGCTTAGGGACATTTCTAATTGAAGTCGAATATATCTGTGTATACCTAGTAAGAGAATCAATTGGGAGGTGAGGCTCACTAGAAACATCTTTTGTGATATATGAATCTGGACAGTAAGTGACAAACTCTTATCAGAATTGAAGTAAAAGACTGGGTCTACCATCTCTCTACCCACCCCCACTCCCTATTCACACATGAACCCTGCATGACTTGTTTTGTTCTGTTTTGTGTTTTTGATTGTGTATTTTTTCCCCTCAGAGAATCTTTGTTTATTTATGTGATATTTTTCAGTAAAAGACAGAGATCTTCCTAACATAAACCTCAACCCCTCTACCCACAAAACATTTCACCACTCAGGTTGGCTGATACCTGATATTCTGATGTTTAAGGCTTATGCAAATAGGAGTATTTTCTCTATAAAATCCAAATGCATATCCTTTCCTCCAGGAAAATTTCAGTTTCTCTATCTGCAGTTTTTCCAAGTTTATTGTTTTTTAATCAACTATATTTGAATAGCCGTATCTCTGTTTTCTAATTTGATAATATAAACATTTATATGATCCTACAATTTAAGGATTTTTTTGTTTTAAATTAATTTGAGAGGCTGAGCTTACTGCTGCTCTTGGCTCTCAGGTCATTGTTGGCCCGGGGTGGGGGGGAGGGGGCGGCGGCAAGCAACCATGATGAACTTACTTTAGACCATGTATGTGACCACTAGGATCATATGCTCACCCCTATGGGATTTGTCTTTAGATGTTATCTAGACATAAAGAAGGATTAAAAGTTCAGAGACTTCTAGAACAAGAGTATGTTGTTTAAAAGGGAATTGAGACCCAATGAAGTTACCAGTAAGTAAAGGCTATGGATGAATTACAGAATATTCACATTTTATAAATTATGAGAGAAGTAAAAACATGTTTGTTATTTTTTTAAAAAGATAAATATTAATTAATTAATTTTGGGCTAAAGGACTTAAGACATTATTAGGCAGTGTCAAGGTCATACACTAGGCTAGCTGTCACGAGTATCCAATAAGATATTTTGCCATAAAATATGAGTGATCAATAACTTCAACACTAAGACTGCAAATCATCTACACACACAAAATAGCAGACCTTATATTTTATTTGCAACTTTAATTAATGGCATTATTAATGATAACATGGCAGAAGAGTTCCTTATTGCATAAGGAAATTTCTAGAGATGACCTACATGAGTCAATTTCACCACCCCTCTGAGAAGCCACCACTGGGGAGTCCAATCTGCAGCGATGTGGCGCCTCTGAGAGGGACAGTGTCACAGACTCTCTAATTCCCAGAATTTCAAAGACCAAGAATGAAAGGCCAAGTGCCCACTCTTAGTTCTCAGAGCACTAATTGAATTATTGTGTTCAGAAATGGTGACAGCAGCAGCCTCTGTGCACCAACAGGGATAGAAAGATTTCTGTTGAATCAGCTGAAACATTGATCATCTTCAAGGCACTCTACATAAACTGATTTTCCTTAAAAACTATAAAACCAGGAAATCTAGGAATACTTCATATTTGATTCCCAGATTGTTACACAAATCATGAACAATCTGGCACTATTTCTTAACAACAGTAACTGAGTTTTACCACTGACAATAGATACCTTGCCTGCTTCTTTTAAGTCATTTTAATTTTGGCTTCTCTTCATAGGATATTGATAATTAATTGCATCAACTCTACTACTTTAATAAAACTGGTCATCCACAAAGCAAATATGTATTGCTTAATTTTCGGTTTGAGAGTTGATAACCACTGAAAATTAATCATCCATAGAAAAGGACTAAGCAGCACTTCTAATCTCTGAAAAGATTGCCAGTCTATTAGAGTTATGTGCTATAATCAATTCACATATAACTGTATAATTTATAAGCTCCAAATTAGATCAGCTATCTATTAGACCTAATAAAAATGG
>NW_011888809.1:3522052-3523918 GCF_000151845.1 Pteropus vampyrus
TTCAAAGTATAAGACCAGTATCATCTTTAAAATATAAACAGATGAAGCCAGTACAAGAAAATAAAAGGCAGATTAACATGCCTCATGATTACACAAGCAAAAATCCTCAACAAAATTTAGCAAATCAAATCCAGCAATGTATGAAAAGGATAATACAATGACCAAGTCGGTTTTATCCCATTATTTCAGGTTGGTACAACAATTAAAAATCAGTTAATGTAATTCTCCATTTCAACATATTAAAAGGGAAAAACCGTATGATCTCAATTGGTGCAGAAAAAGCACTTGAAAACTTAAAAAAAAAATCCACTTTTAATAAAACTCTCAGTAAACTAAGAGCAGAAGGAAACCTCTTCAGCCTGATAATTTACCAAAACTCCTTAGCCAACAATACACTTAATAGTCAAAGACCAAGGGTTTCCTCCTAATTTCAGAGAAACAGCCAAGGGCATCTGCCCTCACCAGCCCTAATCAGCTTTGTACTGGAGGTCCTAGCTAGTGTGAAAAGGCAAAAGGAATAAATATAAGACATCTAGATTGTAAAGGAAGTAATGGAATTCTATTTATAGGTGATGTGATTGCTTACATAGAAAACCCTAAAGATTCTGCAAAAAGGCTATTAGAACTAATGAGTGACTTGAGCAAGGTTTATGGATACAAAAATCATATTAAAAGAACCAATTAAGTTTCTATATACTAGCAATAAACAGCTTGAAATAAAAATTAAAAATTTATAATAGTACCAAACACATAAAAGAGTTAGATATAAAGCTATTAAAATATATGCAAGTTCTGTATGTTGAACACTACAAAAAACCGATAAAAGAAGTCAAAAAAGTACTAAATAAGTGGAAAATTGTACTTTGTTAATGGTTTGGAAGGCTCAATATTGCTAAAGTGTCAATTCTCCCCAAACTAATATGTAGATTTAATGTAATACTAATCAAAATCCCAGTAGGACATTTTGAAGGAATTGACAAGCTAATACTAAAATTAAATCAGTGAACGTGGAAATGAAAAGAAACTAGAATATCCAAAACAATTTTTAAAAAGAAAAATAACATTGAAAGAATCACACTATGCAATTTTAATATTTACTATAAAGCCATAGTAACTATGACAGTGTGATATTGGTGATAGACACACGGATCAGTTAAACAGAATAAATGGTTTAAGAAAAGATCCATACATAAATGAACAAATGAGTTTTGATAATAATAGAAGGCAATACAAGGTAGAAATGGCAGTGTTTTCCTTAAATTGTTTAATAACTATTGACATTGTAAGCAAAAATTGACCTTGACACATACTCTCACACCAAATATATAAAGTCAAAATGCTTCACGGTTCTTTTTGTTCATTAGATACTGCATATAAGTGAAATCATATGGTATCTACCTTTTTCTGTCTGACTTATTTCGCTCAGCATAATAACCTCTAGGTCCATCCATGTTGTTGCAAATGGTAGGATTTCATTTTTCTTTTTTAATGGCTGAGTAATATTCCATTGTATATATGAACTATAATTTCTTTATCCAATCGCCTGTTGACAGGCATTTAGATTGCTTCCATATCTTGGCTGTTGTAAAAAAAAAAAAAAAACTAATCAAAAACAGACTTATAAATATAGTGGACAGTTTGGTGACAGACAGTGGGGAGAGGAGTTGGGAGACTGGGAGAATGGGTTGAAGGGTTAAAGAAGTACAAATTAGTAGTTGATAGTTGGGCACGGGGAGCATGGCAGAGGAAATGCCGTTAGCATTAATATGACGGCTAAGTGGAGGGCCAGGGGAGAGAGGGAGCAATTGGGGGAATCGTTTTATGCACATTGTAGATGTCTAACCAATGTACTGTATACTTGAAACT
>NW_011888809.1:3525738-3528286 GCF_000151845.1 Pteropus vampyrus
CCCCCCCTTCCCCCCGCTTCCCTCCCTGGGTCCCTCCCTATCTCTCTCTCTTCCCCTACCACCATATTTTTTATTTCCTCTGGCTGATTAAAATGACCTGGATACATTTCCTCTTGGTTGGAATTTACTCCCATATTAGATAATATGGAATATTTGCCTTGGTAAAGCAAGATAAAGACATTATTTTGGGCTCTTGAACTCTTTTTCTTCTTTTATCTGACAAAATTCAGTGGAGGTTTGAAAGAACAAGAAATTTGTTGCACAAAAATATAAACATTTGGGCATCAAAGATCCACACAGAGAGAGTGATGCTCATATAGATTCTTATATTAATGGGAAAAGAGATTCATTTGTGGGGTTACTATATACTTCTTTGGGATTTTAGTCTATCCAGAAGACCAGGAGAGTATTCACATATGTAATATTTTGGCTTTGGAATTGCCAATGTCAGGGGAATGACAGGTGAAAATAGACTAGCTGCCCTAGTTTCGTCTTTTATTTATCTGGTGCTGATCAATTTTCCCAGCTTGATGAACTTTTTCATTCCCCCTTAATGAAAGTTGTTACGTTCTAAAAGTACAGGAAAATACACAGAATTAAATATCAATACACAAGTACCTGCAAGCCAGAGTGAAAAAAAACGTTAACATTTTATTGCTTCTGCTTCAGATTTCATTTCATTTTATTTTTTAAAATAAAAGACATAGAACATTATGGAAAATGGTAAGGTCCTCTTTGTTCCCTGCTGCAATCACATGATCTTATCTCCTTTTCCCAGAGGTGAACGCGATCTCATATGGCATGTGCCCCCTTCTTTTACATGTTTCTTTTTAGTCACCTATATATCTATAAGCAAAGCCTTGCTTTGCATTGTTGTTTTAAAATTATATATCAATGCTGTCATAGTTTATGTATTATTCCAGAAGTTTTTTTTAACTCAAAGTTACGTTTTGGGGATCTACCCATGTTCATGTACATCAATCTAGTATTTACTATTGTATGAATAGTGTGAATGTACAAATATTTATTATTCATTCACTTCATTAAGGACACCACCGCATGGATATTTTCATGCGTATCTTCTATGATAAATGTGAACAAGGGTTTCTCGTGGGCACATATTTAAAATCAGCATTGCTTAGTAGACAATATTATCCCTCGATACATTCAGATGCTGACAAGTCATCCTCTAAAATGTTTTATAATTTTTCTCTCCCACACACAGTGAATGAGAGTTTCAGTTATTTTTGTCCTTGTCAAATCTTGGTAGTATCAGAATTTTTTCTCATTTAATCTGTATTAAATAATATGTACATAATTTTCTTCGATAAGTAAAGAAAATGGGTGTTTCTTCATATATTTGTTGGCGTTTTGTGTTTATTCTTTTGTAAATTGCCTATTTAAAAAAAAAAAAAGAAACCAGTGTTCTTATGGCAAACATATATTGAGATCCATGTCACCTAGCTTAAATATCATGACCAAGAACTGAGGTCACCTGTGTCAGCATGATTTGTTCCAGGAAATTCTTGCCCAAGAAGTATTTTTACTATTTGCTTCAGGAAATTCTTGCACACCAATAGTTCCAGGCAACAAATTTCTTCATCCGGACAAATGGTTTCCTTACAAGATATTAGACTATTCATCTGAGTAAACAGGAAGTTGTCAAACAATAGTTCATTTATCATGACACACCTCAAGACCACTGTCTCTGTCCACCACAGTAACGTCACAAACTTTTTTTCCTCAAAACCAAGCAGTTCTGCACCTTAAAAGAACCACCTTAAATTACTTGAGACCAAACTCTAAAACTGATAAATGCCCTTCCTTGGTATCCTCATTCTGAGTCACTGCTCTGACCCTGTTGTGGTGTTCCTCCTTACTATAATAAGTCTGATAAATTTAGCTTCGGTGAATCAATAGGTTTATTGGTGGTCTTTTGGGGAGTTAACAATTGGTAATGGAGAAGTAGAAAAAATAACATATTGATGTATCCTCTCCATATACTGATCACCTAACTTAAATAATAAGCAATCTTGTTTCATCTATCACCCTGCCTATTTCTTCTTTCATGTCCAGACATTTTGAATTAATCCTTGATATCATATCATTTCACTTCATTTGTTAATTAGATTGCGTGTTTTTTAATTAAATAATCAAATGTACTCTGCATATTTATAATTTTTCTATTTTATGTACTATAAATATCTTCTCCAATTCTGTTGTTTGACTTTGTGATTCACTAATATACAGAAGGCTTTATTTTTTTGAATAATTTTACAATGTATTTTATAAACCTAGTGTTTAAATATATGTGGAAATTATTATTATGTATGGAATTAAGTAAGTTAATATTTTTCCATATGGAAATGAATGGTCCTAAAACTATTTTTGAATACTTGCTTCCTTTGCCTTTGATTTGTAATGCTACCTTTGTGTCTACCAAGTTCCCATGAATATTTGAGTCTAAATCTTCTCAGTATCCATTGATCTATTTATCTATCTCCAAATGAACACCTTATAATTTTACAAATTTATACAATTCTAGATA
>NW_011888809.1:3530735-3533320 GCF_000151845.1 Pteropus vampyrus
TCTTTATTATGTTGAGGTACATTCCTTTTATAGACAATTTGTTGAGCAGTTTTATCATGAAAGGGTGTTGCTTTTGTCAAATATTTTTTCTGTATCTTTTGGGGTGATCATAAGATTTTTATAATTTATTCTATTAATGTGATGTGTCACATTTATCGATTAGTATACGTGAACCATCCTTGTATTTCAGGGATAAATCTCACTTGAGTATGATGTATAATCCTTTTAATATGCTGCTGAATTTGGTTTACTACTATTATCTTGAGAACTTTTATAGCTATATTCATGAAAAATATTATCTTATAGGTTTCTTTCCTGCTGTGTCCTTATCTGGCTTTCGTATCAGAGTAATGCTGTCTTATATAAAAAGTTTGTGACAGTTTCCTCCTATTCTATTTTTTGGAAGTGAGAAGGACTGATGATAATTCTTCTTTAGATGTTTGATAAAATCCAGCCATAAATCCATCTGGTCCTGGGCTTTACTTTGTGAAGAGGTTATCAATTACTGATTCAATCTCCTTATTCATCGTTGGTTTGTTTGGATTTTCTATTTCTTCTTGAATCAGTTTTTGTAGCTTGTATGTTTCTAGAAGTTTACTCAGTTTGCTGAACATAGAAGTTTGTTCAGTTTGTTGTACATATTAGTCTCTTATGATTTTTGTATTTCTGTGGTATCAGTTGTAATGTCTCCTCATTTATGATTTTATTAATTTGAGTCTTCTCTCTTTTTTTTCTTGATTAGTCTAGTAAATCATTTGCCAATTGTGTTTATCTCTGCAAAGAACCAACTCTTAGTTTTGTTAATCTTTTCTATTGTTTTATTTTTCTCTATTTCCTTTATTCCTCCTCTATTCTTTATTATTTTATTTATATTATTTTATTATCTCTATTATTTTTTCTATTTCTTGGTGTTACGTGAACTAATATACATTTTACAAACAACTTTGAAATATAATGAAATATTGTGTATTATCAGTTTTTGAAATATTTCATATAGTTGAAAATAATATATGTTATCTATTTGTTATCTCTATAAAAATTAGATTAAGCTTTTTACATAGTATTTCAAAAGTTCTATATTTTTACTATTTTTGTTTGCATAATTTCTAGAAAAGATAATTAAAATTTTTCCTCTGATTAATATTTTTTTTTGATTTCTACTTTAGTTCTATAATTTTTTCACGTATAGGCCATTGAAGTTCAGGATAGTTTTTTTCTTAGTGAATGCACTTTTAACAATATGTTTTTTCTCTGTTTATATTCATTAATAATTTTACTTTAATTATTTCTGGTGTAAATACTGCTTTACCATCTCCCTTTTTTGTTAATATTATCCTTTTATGTAGTTTTCTATCCTTTTATATTGAACTTTGGGGTTTATTCTAAAGTTAACTCTTTAAGCAGTCTATCCAGATTTAAAATATTTGTTTTTTTTTCAGTAGATATACATTTCACTTTTATTTGTAGAATTGCTACTATATTTAAAATTTCGTGACTTTATTTTACTTTTTTATAGTAGAACATTTCTAAATTTATACTGCGTCTTATAATTGATGGTTTTCTCTTATTTTCTACCTTCTGGGGATTGATTTTGTCTTTATTATATTCGTTTCTGCCTTAACTATTGATTAACTTTTATTATTCACTTTCTTTTGCTTGTCTGGAAAAAAGCATAGATTTTATTTTTGTTATTTTAGTGCTTACCATTTGTTCTGTGATTGTTAAATTCTTTTTATGTCTTATAGATAAGGTAATAAAATAGTAGAATGTCATGAAAAAAGAAATTTTAAATGTGAAAAATGAATAGAGGTTCAAAGAAACTTCATTTGGAACCAATAAATAAATGGAAACCACAAGTAAAGAATAGACACTATTGAATCTACATTTTGAATTTAAAAAATGCAGAACACAAAGGCAAAGGACTTAATTAAAATAACAGCTAGAGAGAACAGGAATTTGTAATTGAATGAGGACAATTTATTCCTTTTAATTAGAGAATATGACAAATGCAGACAAAACAAAAAAATAAAATTGAGGAAAATTTCATGAAATGAGGAATTAAATATAGGCATAAAAGACATTGTTCTTAAGTTCATAGAATGCATTATTTAAAGATAAAATTAATATAACCATAATGAGTAATTAAGCATATAATCACAAGAGGACAAATTTCTGTAAAGAAGATACAATAATATTTATATAATGGGGCAACTCATCTAACACTGAAATTTAGGGAAGAACT
The DNA here is from genome assembly GCF_000151845.1 of Pteropus vampyrus. Lineage (NCBI taxonomy): Eukaryota > Metazoa > Chordata > Mammalia > Chiroptera > Pteropodidae > Pteropus > Pteropus vampyrus. The sequence goes on from NW_011888809.1 coordinate 3,532,978, forward strand.
TTCTAAGATCTGAAGAATGAATAGATGTTAACCTACTAAAATGAGAGGGCAAAAGCACCCAAGAATTAATAATAGCATGTATGAAGACTTAAGAAAAAACATGGCATATTTTAGAAACTGAAAAAAATATGTATTGTTATGAACTGAATTGTTCCCTCCCCCCAAAATCACATGCTGAAGCTCTAACGTCCAGTGGCTCAGAAGGTGTCAGTATTAGGAGACAGGGTCTTTAAAGAAATACCTAAGTTAAAATGAGGGCATTAGGTTAGGCCTTAATCCAATCTGACTGGTGTCCTTACATGAAGAGAAAATTTGGACCCGCAAAGGTCCATCAGGGATATGC
>NW_011888809.1:3533370-3534893 GCF_000151845.1 Pteropus vampyrus
TTATAGGTCAATTTCTGGACAAATGATTCATAAATGATGGTGAACAATCACAACTGTGCACAGAATATCTATTTATTCAGATTTCCTTTTAGGTACCTTTAAACACATTTTGTGATTTTGTTCCAAGAAAAACTTTTTTCAAGATTTAGTTCTAGATGCCCTGTAGATTTTCTAAATAAGCATTTTCATTTTTGATTTACAAAAATATTGAAAAGATAGTGCAGAGAATTTCTATATTTCTCATGCTTAGTTTCTTCTAGTATTAATATTGTATTAGTATGGTACATTTTTAATAATTAATGAACTAATGTTGAAATATTATTAACTAAAATCTATACTATATTCAGATTTTCTTATTTTTTGAATAATTTCCTTTTCCCTTTCCAGGGTCTCATCTAGAAACCACCTTGCATTTAGTTGACATGTCTCCTTGGGCTCCTCTTGACTAATAGTTTCTCAGACTTTCCTATTTCTGTAATCTTGACAATTTGAAGTGTATTGGTCAGCCATGTTACAGTTGTTCACTAAATGGAAATTTTCTGATGGTTTTCCTCATGATTAGACTAGAATTATGGGTTTTGTGGGAGGAAGACCATAGAGGTAAAATGTCATTTTTATCACATCTTTTCAAGGTTACATATTAGCAACTTGACTAATCACTGTTGATGGTGAACTTGACCATCTGCCTAATGTAGTGTTGTCAGGGTTTTATTCTGTAAAATTACTCTTTCTCTCTATTTTCATACATAATTCTTTTGAAAGGGGTCACCGTATGCAGCCCACACTTAAAGAGTGGGGAGTTGTGTTCTACCTCCTGAGGCAGGAGTATCTACATAAATCATTTGGAGTACTTCTGCATGAATGATTTGTCTATTCTCCCATATTTATTTATTCACTGATTTTTTAAACTAAGGTATAACTGAATAAAACATTATACTAGTTACAGTTGTAGAACATAATAATTCAATATTTGTATACACTGCAAAATGCTCACCACAATACGTCTAGTTAACATCTATCACCATATGCAGTTACAATTATTTTCTTTCCTATGATGAAATCACCTAAGAATGCATTTCATAGAAAGTATCCCAGTCATTAAGTGACACATAATTGTATGCGGCTTTGGGTACTATGAACATTTTAACAATATTGATTCTTCTAACCTCTTAGCACCGAATAACTTTCCATTTATTTGTGTCTTCCTCAATTTCTTTTATCAAAGTCTTACAGTTTTCAGTATAGAGATCTTTTACCTCAATTAAATTTATTCCTAAATATTTTATTGTTTTTATTAATATTGTGAATGGGATTGTTTTTTTTCTTTTGCAGATAATTTGTACTTAGTGTATAGAGACACTACTACTGATTTTTATGTTGATTTTGTATTCTGCAGCTTTACTGAATTTGTTGATTAGATCTAAGTTTTTTTGCTGGAATCTTTAGGATTTTCACTGTATAAAACGTTATTTGCAAATAGAGATAATTTTACTGCTTCATTTCCAATTCTGATGCTCTTTCTT
>NW_011888809.1:3538529-3544971 GCF_000151845.1 Pteropus vampyrus
AAAGGGTGATCTCTATTTTAATTAGATTGGGAAGCAATTGAAGAGTTTAAAGCAGGGCTTTAGCATAATCAGACCTACATTTTACAAAGATCAATCTAGTTGCCTTATGGGAAATGACTTGGAGAGAGACCAGACTGGAGGGATGAAGATCAGTGGAAGGCTTTTGCAGTAATGAAGAAAGGTTGCTATGAACTGAATGTTTGTGTCCTGCCCCTTTTCTAATTCATATGTTGAAACCGTAATCCCGAACATAACAGTATTTGGAGATGGAGCCTTTAGAAGGGAATTAGATAATGATGGTGGGGCCCTCCTGATGGGTTTAGTATAAAAAGAGACAAGAGAGAGCTCATTTCTTCTCTTCATCATGTGAGGGTACAGCAAGAAGGTGGCTGTCTGTAAATAGGAAGATGGTCCTCGCTTGAACCTAATCATCTGGCACATTGACTTTGGACTTCCCTATCTCTAGAACTGTGGGAAATAAATGTTCGTTTTTAAACTAACTCAGTCTACGGTATCTGTTACAGTAGCCCTAGCCAACTAATACAAAGGTAACCTACACTGTGCTTCCACCTCCTAATCTGCCACCATACTATGTATACTTAATATTTCAAATTTCTCTGGTCCATTATAGCACTTAAAACATAGCGCAATAATTTAACTGTTTACGTATAGATGTTCATTTGCATTAAATACTGTGCTTCCATAATAGGAATGTTATCTGATTTATTTTGGTTTTTGGAGTAGTGCATGGCATATAAAGGTACACGACAAAGACTTGTTGAATAAACAAATAAATGAATGAATGAGTTATCTTTCTAGAAAATTCTACAGCATGCCTATTGCAGTTTTATTCTAAATACTTCTTGACTCTATTGTCATACTTACAGTTTGCTGTTACAGTGTCTGGTGATGGCCTGTAGAAATATGGAGCATCATCCATCTGCCTGCCATGGTGAAGTCAGATTTGTCACTTTATTTGATTCTCCAAAAAAACCTCCTATAGTTTGCTTTGACTTATCCATTTAGTGTGCTTTCTATCTCTCCATGTACTATGAATTATGCGCTTCCTTACTTCTGGCTCTGTTTGGAAAATTGATCCATGTCTTTGCTGATATCTTGTATTTGGGCATTCTACTGTAGGTCGTGATTGATTTACCACATGTGACTGTTTGCATTTTGTATTCATCTTTTGATGTTTCTTTGTTTTTCTTTGTAGCTGGTTTTGCTCTGATGCAAGGAGGATTAATATCTTCAAATACTTATCTCTGAAATCTCCTGAGGTCCTCCTGATTTTTTACTTGAAACTTTCTTCATCGAGGTACACTTGCCTTTCATGCAGGGAGATGTGTTGGCTAAAGAAAGTTGTTGGGTATTATGGAGATTTTCAGTCTTGACTTTGGATATCTTTGTGATTGGATATCCTCAAAAAGGATAAGCAATTACTTAGCCACCCTGTGGAGGTCTGGGTTTTCCTGGTCTGTAACAATTGAAACAATTGTAAATCCTGTTAGCCATTCAGCTTTAGTGAGAATGTTTTACTGTATGCTACAGATTGAAAAAGATCCTATGTCTATACTGCATATAGATGGATTGTGTTTTCTGAAAAGGATTTAGGAAAACGAGCAAGCGAAGCTTCAACTTTGCAAATTTCAGTCATTCAATTTATGCACCATATTCATTTGGTACATATGCTGCAAATATCCTAGTTACTTGGGGTTAGCATGAATAACACCATGTCTGTCTGCAAGGGAATGTGCAGTATAGTGAGGAAGATAGAAGTATTAAAATAGCTGTAATATGTTCTGTCACTTCCACGATTGAGGTATGCACTTGGAGCTGCCAACACGACCCCAAGTTCCACTTATTTTTTATGCCGAACTGGCCCAGACCATATCAGAAGTCTGGCGTAGTGTCACACTTGGTCGTTTGGACTTAGAAACAAAGGTTTTTGATCTGACCTGACATTAATCATTTTAAAAAGTATTGAAGTAAAAGTTTAGGCATCATACTCGGAATAATGAACAGACGTGGAGAAGAAATTAGAAAGTAGAAGTGTCTCAGTGTTAATTTTATCACCCACCCACCCCCCCAGAGAAGTGAATATTTCAAACTGGAAGACTAGAGCTATACCCAGAGGTCGTACTGGGAAACCTAGTGATTCTCGTTTTAGCATTTAAGACTAAGTGGCATATGTTACTGGCAATCTCGTTGCATAAATTAGATTTTAAATAAATGATGTAGGAAACATTCTCAGAAAAATGAGGACATTCAAATTTAGAATTTCAAAACTGAGCATCATATTTTGACCCCTAAACAAGTTGCCTTTCTGTTTATAGAGCATGCTTTAATGTATCAGCACATAAATTGAGGAATAAATGATTAGGAAAAAAAAAAAAACCTCAGGCTGTACAATGGAGGCAATGGAAGAGAAAGGAGCACATATTTGGCAGAGAGAGTGGGGAGTTAAATATGTTATTAGAGTTTTGAATAGATGTAATGAACTCTTGGGAGCCTATAGAATTCAAGTACTGAGTGATGTAAATATAATTTCTGTGGGTTGCAAGAGGAGATGTGATAAACCTATTAGGGGCCAATCAAAGAAATGCCTGACCTTTTGAGTAAATGTGATTAGAAGACTGACTCCCAGACTTATGTTACCTCTTTCTAGAGAGGCAAAGGATCTTCCTCATAGATGCTCAATCCATAATACTATTACAAGCTAATATTGGTTGAGCTCTATGAGCTAGGGACTATTCTAACACACACACACACACACACACACACACACACACACACACACACACACACATGTGTGTATGCATGTTATATATGTATGTGTATTCTAACATATATACACATATATGTATATATGACTATTCTAACATATATGTGTGTTATATATGTATATATTCTAACATATACATATATGTATATATGCAAATATATGTATATAGTCTAACATATACATATATATGTATATATACATATATATGTTGTCATTTTGTCTTTCCAACAATTCCAAGGAGTCTAGGTTATTTCTACTTTTAGGTGAGAAAAAAGAGATAAAGTCCCATAGCTGGAAAGTGGACAAACCAGAATTTAGCCCAAGGAAGCCCAGATCCAGAGCTCACTATGAGATTCTAAACTGCTATGTGAATGATCCGTTGATAAAAGATGTTAAGATGTTTTTGTGAAATTCCGATGCCACTAAGTTAGATCTTGGCTTACTTTTGGGAGACTGTGCCTACATATGAAACCTAGAAATCTACTAACTAGAACTGGATTTACTGCCTCTTAGCTCCAGATCTATCCTTCAGTCTCTGCTCTGTATCATGGATTGAACTGTTCTCCTTATTAACGAGTTCAGTGCAAAACTTTGTCAGGAGGGAGCATTGAGAGTCGTTGTAAGAGAAGGGGATCGTGTTGCTGTGTTGGCTTCTGCTGCTCCTGCTGCATGATTGGTCTGTGGTGTGCGCATGCGTGCTCTGACCCAGCCACACATCCAGAGCACAGTGCCTCGATGACCTCACAGCCCTAGCCCAGGCTTGGTGACTACTTTCTGGTAGTTCTCTTGACATCGTGCATTCCAGCCTTGTTCCTGCAATAATGCCCCAATTTCTGCCTGCTCACCGCTGTTGGCTCACTTGTAACATGGAGGGTTGTTCTGACTTGCTCAACAATTGTGGGTAACCTATGGCCTGGGCAAACCGGCCAACTTCTCCACTATCCAGTAGACTGCCACTCATGGGACTACTTACTCTTCAGTGAGGTCTGAACCCCGCTTTAGGGAGACATTCCCCTGCCAGTTTCGGCTTTCTTTGCACGCTTATCATCAGCCTTAGAGTTCTCTTTACATTTCTATAATTACTCTCTGATCATAGCCTAATGGTTTTTATATGAAGCTTCCCCTGTTTAAAATTATAATGTGGTTTCTGTTTCCTGATTGGACACAGCCTGATACGAAGGCCAGCAGCTTGAGGACCGTGGAGTAGTATGACACATGTGAAGTCCAGATGGAAGGCCGCGTCTCTCCCTCACTGTGGGGAGCAGTGGAGGAGGGTTAGGTTAGCCACATAAAATGAGTTAGGAAGTGTTCTCTCTACCAATGATTATGAAAGTTTGTGTAAGCTTAGTATCATTTGTAATTTAATGGTTGACAGATTTTACTAGTGAAGCCATCTGGACCTGGAGCTTTTTTTTTTTGAAGTAATGGAGTTTGGGAGAGGTTTAAATTACAAATTTAATTTCTTCTAAAAGACATAGGGTTATTCATATTTTTTTTATTTCTACCTGTGGCCAATTTGATAAACTGTTGGGGGTGACAAGTGGAGTTGAGGAATTTTTCCATTTCATATTATTACTTTTATTAGGATAAAGCTTTTGATAATATTCACTTTATAATTTTTAGATCTAAGAAATCAGTAGTGGTTATTATATTTATTATAATTTAATCTTGTCAAAGAACATACTCTGAATTATTTCTATCCTTTAGATGTAAAAAGACTTGTTTTCTAGCCTGACACATCTTTTTCGATGTGTTATACATATCCACTTCAACGGAATGTGTTTAAAGTTGTGAGGTGCAGTATTATCTAAATAATAATTAAATTAAATCAAGACAACTGCTATTGCTATTCAAATATTCTTCATCCTTACTGTACTTTTCATTTACTCGTTCATCGATTACTGAAAAAAAGAGTGTCAAATCTCCAGCTATGTCTATTTCTCTTTAACTTTTTTCTCTTTTAATTTTTCCTTTTTGTAGTTTAAAGATTCATCATTAGAGATATATTTATTCTGATGTATTCTGATGTCATCGTGGCAAAATTACCCTTTTGTGCTTATGAAATGCCTCTCTCTACTTCAAGTAATATTCTTAAAGTCTGAGATGATTGGAGACACTCTAGCTTTCTTAAGCTTAATGGTTGAACTTTGTGTTTTCTATCTTTTCACTCCTACCTGCTTATATCTTTATATTTAATATGTTAAGGTATAGTTGATCTGAAATTTTTATCCAGCTTTACTGGATAAGGAATTCTCTTAATTGAGAGAGTGAATTTATTGATATGGTGGAAGTCTATCAACGTATTTTTTCTAGTTATTCTCTCTCCCTTTTTTCCTTCTTTCTATCTACATTTTAGGTTAATCAGAAAGTGTTTTCTAGTATTCTGTTGTCTTTTCTATTTTTTTTGCTTTAATTTTGTATTAATTTTAGTAGCTTCCCAAGTAATTATAATATGTGTCCTGAACTTATTAGTACTTCACCTATAAGTTGAGACTTGTAAGAACTTTACAAAAATATAAAGCAATCTCTAACCACTATGCGGTACACCTAAAACTAATATGCAATAGTATTGAATGTCAACTGTAATTGAACAAAAGTTAAAAAATAAAATATGTTTAAATAGTTAATATATATGCAATCTAACCCTCCTTTCTTTGGTGTTAATTTAGTCATGTTTTTTATCTACATGTATTTTAAACCCCAATATATGAAACTATTATTATTTTTCTTAAAGTATTTAACTATTTTTTAAACAACTTAAGAAACTAAAAAAGTTATTTATCTAAATTTTTACTCTTTCTGGTGCTCTTTATTTCTTCCTTTAGATCTGATTTCTCAGCTGGTATTATTTCCCTCCATTCTAAACAACTTTTTTTTTTTGCATTTCTTATAGTGAAGTTCTTCTAGCTACAAATTCTCTCATCTTTCATTTATCTGAAAACATCTTTCTTTTAAAATAAATTTTGAAGGACATTTTCACTGGGTATAGAATTCTAGTATGTTATTCATTTAGCATTTAAAAATTTTTTTCCCATCAGTCTCTTTCCCATTGTTTCTGATGAAAAATTAGCCATTCTTCTTTCATCCTTTGGCTGCTTTTATAATTTTTTTGTTATCTTTCTTTTTAGGAGTTTGAGTATAATATGCCTAGGCCGGGTTTTTCTCATATTTACCTGCTTATGGTTTGCTGAGCATCTGGTATCTATTGGTTGACGTCTTTAATCAAATTTGGAAAAAATTTAGCCAGTGTTTCTTCAAGTATTTTTTTCTGCCCCATTGTTCTTTTCTTTCTCTTTGGCACTCCAATTACATATATGTTAGAGGTCTTGATTTTGTCCCACAGATTTTTGAGGCTTTGTTTATTGTTTTACTCTTTTCTTCCATCAAAGCTTCTGGTTGGAAAATTTCCACTGACATAACAATAAATTCACTGTTTCTTGACTTGCTATATTCTAGTCATACAATTGTAGTCATTGAAAAATTTTGATGTTAGATGTATTTTTTTTCTAATTCTAGGATTTTCATGTGATCTTCTTTAAGATTTTATTACTTTTTAAAAAATTCCTATTCCTCGTTTATTATATCCATCTTTTCTGAAAATTTTTGATGTTTTTTACTAATGTTCTTATTTGCTAATTCCAATATCTAAATCATTTC
>NW_011888809.1:3545021-3564122 GCF_000151845.1 Pteropus vampyrus
CCATCAGTCTCTTTCCCATTGTTTCTGATGAAAAATTAGCCATTCTTCTTTCATCCTTTGGCTGCTTTTATAATTTTTTTGTTATCTTTCTTTTTAGGAGTTTGAGTATAATATGCCTAGGCCGGGTTTTTCTCATATTTACCTGCTTATGGTTTGCTGAGCATCTGGTATCTATTGGTTGACGTCTTTAATCAAATTTGGAAAAAATTTAGCCAGTGTTTCTTCAAGTATTTTTTTCTGCCCCATTGTTCTTTTCTTTCTCTTTGGCACTCCAATTACATATATGTTAGAGGTCTTGATTTTGTCCCACAGATTTTTGAGGCTTTGTTTATTGTTTTACTCTTTTCTTCCATCAAAGCTTCTGGTTGGAAAATTTCCACTGACATAACAATAAATTCACTGTTTCTTGACTTGCTATATTCTAGTCATACAATTGTAGTCATTGAAAAATTTTGATGTTAGATGTATTTTTTTTCTAATTCTAGGATTTTCATGTGATCTTCTTTAAGATTTTATTACTTTTTAAAAAATTCCTATTCCTCGTTTATTATATCCATCTTTTCTGAAAATTTTTGATGTTTTTTACTAATGTTCTTATTTGCTAATTCCAATATCTAAATCATTTCGAGTCTTCTTCCTCTGGCATTTTTTTTTTTTCCTTTGGAATATAGGTTACATTTTTCTGCTGCTTGGTATATCAGTAATATTTGATTGTATGTTACATACCATGACTGAAATGTAGAAACTCTGGATTCTATTAAATTCTAAATATTGTCGTTTTATTTTTGTAGACAGTTAAACAACTAGATATAGGCTTTGTTATTTCAATTTTGTCTTTACTCCTAGGATATGGACCTTAGTCCCAGACATGTTCTTACTTTTATGGCATTGCCCTCATAAGATTTTTAGAATAGGCCTGAGTTGTTTACCAATCCTGTTTAACATGGCCTGACTTGAACTCTCAAATTTTCTTCCTCAGCACTGTACAGCTGTCGAAAATCTCTGCTCAGCTTTTTCAGTCTTCTAATTCTTCCAATTTGAAACTTGATTTCTACTCTTGCCCTGTGCGTATTCAGATTAGAATTCAATCAAGATTTCATTGATATTTGTATGCAGAATTTGGGGCTCCCCCTTCTTGTGTCTTCTTTCTTGGGGTTTCTCTCCTCAATTTTTTTATATTCTTGGTAGCTCTAAACTCTTCCCTTCTTCCTCACCAGATAAGTCTATCACTTTTCGCTTGAGCACTATCCACCATATAATATGAACAGAAGAGTGCCCTCAGTGGAAGATCTGGTTTAATGTAGGTCTCACCTAGTTGGTTTCATTGCTTTAAATTACCCCTCCAATTTCTGCCCACTTTTGATTACTCTCGAATGACTTCAGTATTGTTTTCTTTTTTACTTGACTAGAGTTTGTGGTAGTTTAGTCTGATACAAGGTTGTTCATCATTATTAGAAGTGATATTCCTTAATCATCTACTTTAATCTTTCATTTGCATAACGTCCTCCTATCTGGTCTCCTTATATACAATCTTTAAACCCACTCCTCCCCACATACTTTGTATATAAGACATTCAGAATAGTTTTAATAAAACAAAAATAAAAACAATTCTGCTTTTCTTCCGCTGTGTAAACTATTTCAGAGCTTCCTTTTGCCTCGAATTTAAGGTATATACCAGTTACTAGGGCAAATGTATAAGAATAAAACTTAAAACATTTAACAATCTATAAGTGCTCCATACCAGGTGAAATTACCTCTGCACATGTTTTTTTTTTTTTTCCCCTCTCTGTACCAAGTTTCACCTTTTGTGCCAAATGTATCTTTCCAGCCACTTTTCCTGATGATGCTTTCTACTTCAATTTCTATATATATGGCTTCCAAAAGAACTCCTTTTCACCAAATATGGCATGGTATAGAACCATTTTTTTTCTTCTTATTATTATATATACTTGTATTAGTTTCCTAGAGCTGCCATAACAAAACAAACTGTGTGGCTTAAAAAAATAGAAAGTGATTGGCTCTCAGTTCTTGAGGCTAGATCCCAAATCAGTGTGTCAACAGGGTCATGTTGTCTTGGAAGTCTCTAAGGGAGAGATTTTTGTGCTTCTATCTATGTTCTAGTGGTTGCCAGCCATCCTGGGTGTCCTTGGTTTGCAGAAGCATCATGTCAATATTTGCCTCCACTAACACTAAGCATTTTCCCTGTGTGTCTCTCTTCAGGTTTTTCTCTTTTTATAAGGACATTAATTTTTACATTGGGCCCACCCTAATCCAGAATGACCTCACATTAACTTTATTATATCTGCAATTACCCTACTTCAAAATAAAGTCACATTCATAGATTCCTCATAGATGTGAATCCGGGGGGAGGCATTATTCAACCCAGTAGAATATCTAAATCTTATTTGCCAATTTTCAAACAAATGACTCTTCTTTGAGTACCTTTCTAATCTATTCATAAAATATTTCTCCCTCCATTGAATAGTGCTGTGCCCCTCGTATATAGCATATATTTGTTTCCTTGGCTGCCTCCTTTCACAATTTTGAGTCTTTGGAGAAAGATTGGTTTATTATTTATCATTGTGTCTCCAGAGCCTTCTTCAATGCCTACCTTAGAGTAAGTGCTTAATAAATGTTTGATAAATGAATGATTTTTAAGGGAACAAAGAGCCTGTCTTCCCCATTCCTTAAAGCCCTCAAGCACTATTAATTTTCATACTGCTATCCCATCCCTGTTGACTACAATTCTATTTTTGCCAAGATGAAAAGAAATTTAAACCGTGTTCTTAGTGAATTAGAAACATAAACTGCGATATCAGGAAGGACTCTCTGAGTCTAAAAAAAGATAGAAACATAATGTAAATCTAAAAATGTTACTGAGAATGTTAGTAATGATATTGACTTAATTCTGCTCACTAGGGGAGGGCCATGACTGAACTCAATGTGTTGAAAAGTTCAGAGACATTAATCTTCTTATCTGTGCCCCAGAACTCCTTCTGCAAAGACAAATGAGCAAGCATTGATGAATGTTGCTTCATTAGGAGAATTTAAAAATGCAATTTGTCTTCATGAAACAGAAGTATTTTTACATTTTCCATTTACAATGAATCAGTGAAAAAAACTTTTCAACCATTACCCTTTGACTTAGAATGGACTTTATGAGCAGCCTATCAGTGCAGTAATAGACTTGCTTTAAGGGAAATCATGACAAAAAGATACTTTTTGGCAAAACAATATCCACATTCTATAGACCTCTTCTAGGCTCTTTGGTAATAATGTTTTTAGGATTCCAAGTGCCTCCTTTTGTTTACCTTTCTGACACAAGAAAAGCCAAAACTAAAAGTCATAAAAAAGCAAACAAAACACATAAAAGTAATCCTTTATAAGAAAGTTTTTAGGTTTATCCTAGAGTAAATATATAGCCATTCCAATCTTGTAATTTTTTTTACCCACCTAATAAGATGTTAAAACATTTGTCCTTAGAGATTAGCATGAAAATCTGCAGAGTCCCTAGTGACCCAGCATAAGTGTTCAGTGATTACTCTGCTCTTAGAGGGATATAGACTTTAAACAAACAAACAGAGCCCTAATATTAAAAAGTATTTTCTGGTTAATCATCAAATAAACAGAAAATGAAATTATTCAGAAATCATCATCAGACAATCCGTCATTGAAGGTTTTGTCATTCTTTTGTGTGATAATATCCATACAAGTGGTTATTTTTAACATTTAATTTTTACTCCTATTGTTAAATATATTTTAGTGTCCTTCGAAATCAGCCATGAGTTTAGGGGGCACCGGGATTATTTCTTTGCATTTTGCCATTCTTTTTGCACTTGGGTCTACCTATAGCAAATGTGTTATCATCAATATATTCATTCTTCAGTGATCATAAGATTCATCTGGTGAACTCTTAAAACGTCAGCCCCAAGAGTTCTTTTTCAGTAGAAAGGAGATTGAGGCTTAGAATTTTCATTTTAAAGAAGTACCCCAGGTGTTTCTAATACAGGTAGTTCAGGAACCATATTTTGAGAAACATCGATTATCTTCTCTTCTCCTTAAATATACTTTCTGTATGTAGCGCACCCTCATTTGTTCCAGAAGAACCCATGAAAATGTCGGTGTTGAATCAGTGAGGTTCCCTCATGTCCTTTTAATGACATATACTGAGACAATTTTTGGAAACCACCAGCTGGCACCACATGTCACTTCCTTTACCTAGAGCTTCCGATTTTTAGACTCTTACTCAATTTCATTCACAAGTTGACCTTGAGATTTAGTTTTCTGCAGCCTCCAAATCCTTTTTTCCCTGGATCCTTGGCCTCTGCAAAATTTAACTCCTCAACTTAAGTGCCCACCATCTGGAAAAAAATCTTGCTCACATTCCTCCACCTTATCAGCTCTCTATCTGGCTTTAAAACTTAGTTAAAAACACATCTTCTGTGCTAAGGATCTCTTGATTTTCACCTTTTTTTGAGTTATAATTTATTTTTTCCTTAACATCTGCTAACCTTGAAGACCATCTTTTAAAAATATGGTTTAACTCTTGGTTGGCAATATCAACTTTAAGACTGATTCCAAGGATTAAAATAATTAATCACATTGGGGAAATACTAACTCTTTTTCCTTTGCAGATTAATGGCATCTATGCAGACTTCACCTTACTTTTAGTCAGTAGAGCATTTTCTAGAGTCATTGGTCGATATAGCATCTTCTAGAGTCATTGACCAGTATAGCATCTTGTATAGTCATTTAGGCATATAAACTGGCTTTACAATGATGCCACATCATTTTTCTTCCTTTCCTTCTTTTCCTGGGAGACTCTTCTGGAAGAGGACCTCCACTCAGTGTCTTAAGGAGTATGAAATGTGGCGTGATCAGAAAAGGAATGGAAATAAATTGCAAATTTGTATGAAAAGTGAATTTCATGAAATATTTCACCAGAAATGATTCAAGGCCTAGGAAGCAAAAAATGTGAGAAAAAGACATAGGAAGCAATGATGCATGAAATGCCTGAAACCACAGAGGGAATGCCTGACAAGACAGGTAGTAACAAGGTGAACAACATATCAAAGACTGGGAAGGAACAGCCCTTGAGAAAAGACAGGATGGATGAAGAGAAGGCGTTACTGTGTGTCTGGGAAGGTGTTTAATATACTCAGCTGGATAATATCCTAAGGGAAAAGATCACAGAATTTATCTGAAAACACCCTGTCATTATGGACTAATACTACCATCAGAGAGAGAAGGTAGGTGAAATGATTTAGAGAGATTTCTTCTCTCTGAGTCTTAACTTCTTCCACCAAGATATTGATCAGGAACCCCTAGTGAATTGAACTAAAGCCAATGGCATAATAATCATTTTGGGAGTGCATATTCTCTGGACCACAGTCGTTGAAATATTTTACTGTAAATTTCTACTCTTGAGAGCTCAGGGGGAAGAAAATGCTACCAGCGGAGCTCCTGGTGATGTTCCCTCTGAATCAGGAGGGAAGGAAAAGGTGAATTCAGAAGAACTTGAATTTGTCGTGAGATCCTGCTGTGACGGGCTGCCCGAAGCCTTTCATTTCACTGAATCTATGAGTTTTGCGTCCTATGCTTGCTGCTGCTACTACTTCAAAATTTCCCAGTGCATTGAGGCTCTTGCTTCTTAACTCTGCTTTCTCATGTTTTCCATAATGGCTGTAAGTATGTGGTTGGAAGTAGAGCCAGCTCATCCCTTGGGGCAGATTTGTGACTCTGTCACATGGTGGAGCAATTCCTTCCCCAGCTCTTAGCCTGCCTGCCTCGTGTGTGGAGATGGTCTTTTCTATGTAGTAGCTCCTAATGAGAATTAAATCATCTCATCTTCTTTACAAGGAAAGAATGAAAAGAAGCAAGGTGCACACCAGGCAGGGTTAGAGCCTTAGCAGCTGGAATGATAGAGGATCTTGAATTCCCATTGAAGGCACTGTTGTATCAACTGGTTCCGACATAACCTAAATTTATTCCCCAGTTGGCCGACTGCCTCAAAACATTCATAGTAGGGTTCTGATTTTGAAAGCTAGAATCCTTTGACCTGTAGTCCTGGTTAATTTTTTTTCTATTTCATTTAAATCGAAACTGATGGGAAGAAGAATAGGCTAAAAGAGTTATTTCCCTTTGCTGCTTAATGGAATATGAAGCCTCAGCTTATGATTAAAAATAAAACTTTCCACTTGGGTAAATATAATTTTCTCTTTCTTTTTTTCCCCCCAGAAATAATCCCATTCATTTACAAGGGTACAGTAATTTAGTATAAAATAAATCCCTTTTAACATCTTCTGTTGTAATTACTTGGCTATCTCCTTACTACTCTTCTGTGAATTTTGGACCATTCAGAGCCTGAGCTGGCGATATAAACTGTGTGGGAGGCCGAAGGGATGGACACAGCCCTACACTGTCCAATGAAGCCACAGACTCTTACCACCACCCTGTAGGTGGTATCAGATCCAAAGATGGAGCAGCCCTTGAATACCCTTTTCTAATCCAAGGGAACGTGAGCTCTGTGTGTGTGTGTGGTAGAGGTGAGAGCTGGGAGTGCATCTCTGATGTTCAGAGACAGTGATGTGCACATCCAAGTGGAGCCTTGGTCCAGAGCGGAGCAAAATTAATCAGTGCTGTTGTAAGTGAACTTCCTATGCAGATAACTTTTCTGGAAACATTTTATCTCAGGCTCATTGTAAACCCCCCCCCCCCACACACACACAAGTGCACCAACTTTTTCTTAAGTAATAAGGAGAAGAGGCAGGCAGAGATTTGTCATTTAAAATTATCTGCAATTCTCCTATAGAGTCCAGTTAGTCTTAGGTTTTGTCATTCTTAACACTCACTAAGCCACGGTTTTTCTTTCAAGAGCTTATTTTGCATATATTAATGTGCATTAAAATGTAACAAATAGTTTGGGATGGGGTTAAAAACATCACATATTTATAGATATATCAGGATTTTATTTCTCTTTTGCAAAAACGAACAAACAAAAAACAAACAAAAAACAAAAAAAAAACCCACCTCAGAAGTTTCCTACAGCTTGTTTAATATAGAAACTTAATGAGTCTACCTAGTGTTATTACTGAGAAAGGAATGGTAGCTTCTGCCAAAGAAAGGGCCAGACCCTAGGGCATGGAAGAGAACAGCTAACCAGACTTTAATATAGAAAAATAGATAAATAGGGTGATAATTCAATCAGAAGGCAATGTACCTATCATGCACCAAGAGAAAGCACAGCTGGAGGATTTGAAAGTGATTTGGAAGCAAAAACCTCTCATTGAATTATAGACAAAAAAAATCAAGTTAGGGGTTGGCAGTAGAGTGAAACCTGGTTGTGAGGTTGTAGAAAAGGGACCGCCAGCTCTTCTGTTATAAGCTGGAATTCTTCAGAGAGAGCCCAGCCCACCGCAAAAGATTGCTTTGGGTTAAATCCAAGCCAACAGTATCCTAAACCACCAAAACAAAAAACAAAAACATAATGAAAACAATAGTTTCTGATTTACTTGGTAGCCACATCTCTGGGGCTTGGACCTGAGCCTGTCACTCAAATCAAGTATTGTTCATAAGCCATTGCCAGATTAGAGTATAACCTGCCAGGTGTGTGATGTCACAGAGCAACCAGCTAAGAAGAAATAACTTTCAAAATAGACATGATCATTTACAGTGAGTACCGGCGTAGATTTAATAAGTTGGAGGTAGGAGGAATGTTTGTAGGATAGTCTTTGTCTGAAGGCAAATTTGAGATCGGTAGCAGCAATCCTCAACTTTGTGTTATATGCATGGTACCAACTGATTTCATGGTCTTGCGTTTTAGGTCAAATGAACACTTCTGTGCTCGTGTTGCAGGAAGTTACAAAAGTGAGGTAGACCCAGATGTGTCCTTCAAGTAACCCACAGTCTAGAAATGGAGAAAGAACCCAATAAGAGTATAAACCCTAATTCTGTGAGACAAGGATTATGTCAGAAGGGGGGCAGTGACAAAATGCTAAGAAGTTCAGAGGAATGGGATGCCAATTTTATATTGTTGAGGCAAGTTCAAGGCTGTTCAATAGCATTGATTGCATTCCATATTCTTTGAAGGTCTTACACTACAAATTTTCTGAAAATTGTCTTCGAAGAAATTTAAAGAAGAATTTTCTAAATTATGTATATTTGTTCCATTTTTCCAGCATCTTTAAAGGTACTTCCTCCTCCTTCTTCTGCCACTAGAGCACGCTGATCGCTTTTATCGCTGAGTATTGGAGGGTTATCTGTATGGCTGTAGGTAGCCCTTGCACCTCCTGAGATGAAGAAAGGTGAGGTCTGGCTTTTGGATTCCCAATCCTCAGTTAGTCAGCACCCTGAAATGCAGAAAATGTTCTCCAAAGACTTCGGTCCCACGAAGAATTTTGGTAATACTGGAAAGCAATTTATCTCCTGGTACATGTTACATCAGCACTGTAGTCGCCCTGGAAGTCAATTCACAGCCTGGTACTCTACCCGTAAAAGTAAAACCAGATACTTTAAGTTTCTCCAAACTAATGGACACCATTTCTGGTACTCACAATCCTGTTTTTATGTGCTTTCTTAATTTATACATTTTGTGCACACATTCTATCTTTGATAGCTCCTTAAGGACAGAATATATGCCTGAATTATCACTTTATCTCTCATGATTCCTGGAACAAAGAAGGGGCTTAATTACATTCTAGAATAGATGGGTAGGTGATGAATAAATACAGTTTTATTCATGGGAATTTGTAGACCTTTCCACAGACTTTGAACCTTATTTAAAAATTGTTCAAAAAAAAAAGTCTTTGGACAGTCAGAGTCACATTATTTCAACTCTCTAAGGCTCAATTTTCTCATCTGCAGAATGATCGATTGAGACTTCAGACAGGGCGGTGCCCAATACTAACACGTGATGGCTTTGTAAGTGTTCACAAACCAAATAGCTTAAGCGAATGTCGGTGGCGTATAGATAACTTTCCACGTACTGGAAATGGGTTGTGTGACATGGTTATCTTCCACCTGGAGTGAACGTTAGCTTAGACATGTACGAAAACGCTCCAGAGCTCCGTAGGAGTGTATACTTTAAGAAAATCAATTTTCAGATTCATATGTCCTCTTCCCTAAACTTGATTTTTGAGATAGTTCCTTTACACTGCTGTTCTTTTTTTCCACCTTACTTTTCACAATTTTTATGTTTCCACTTCATAAAGAAAAACTAATTTCTCAACCACAGTGACTTTCATCATGGTTCATTGCTCTGGGAAAACCTTCTGAGCCACTAAACAAGGGGCCACAGGGAAAGTGTCTTTCTTCAAAGAGAAGTTCTGAGAAAGTAGAGCAAGAATGTGAGGCCTAGCTTCATCCAGGTGACACATTCTTGGCAGTACTCTGAGCTTTGTCTGCCTGTCAATCTACATTTGAATCAGAACTCAGAAGAGAGATGCTTCTCATTAAATAGTTTATTAGCAAGTTGATTTGAATGCAAAAGAGTGAAGTCAAAAATGTTATTGAGAATCAATTTTCTCTTTTTAAGACCAACTTAACAAACACTAAGCTGAACCAAAGTGTATTATTTCTGGGATGCTTTTTCTTTCATGCAAAATGACCAGTAGCCATCTCTTCAGTACTACCCGTAACATCACAAACCACTATGAGCATCACAACCATCTTACATTTAATGGGTGCCATATACGTGGTCGCATACAATCTGAACCATAGCCTCTTGAAATACATACTTTATTCTCGAATTTGCACATGAATTGGGGTTGATTAAATGTCTCTTCCAGTTTACACAGCTCTTAGATGGCAGACACGTAGTAGTTTTAACCTAAGTCTAGCTTCTTAAATTATATTGCCTGCCAAAATAGGCTATACTTGCCCTAAACATTTTAAATGGTTTTTAAAACCTGAAATTTTGTAGGCACTCCAAAAAACATGTAGACATTTTAGAACTATTTTAAATGAAAATTAGAGTCATTTTAAAGAGATACTATGATGGAATTTTAAATAGCAAAATTGAAGCTTAATGTTTCCCCTAAGTTCTGAAATGGAATTAAAAGAAATAGAAGGGAAAAAAATGACCACATGTGGACTAAAATATTGAGGAAAACATTTATGTTCTATTTGGTATTAACTAAACAATTCATTATTTAATGTTGAATTTAATGCCTATTTGTCCTTCAGAAATCTTATAAATAAGAATTTCACAGTCAACTATGAAATTTAAGAAGAAATTTCTGCATTGGATACATAGTACGATTTGCTGATCTTGAGGTCACTTTTCTAATTTTATGGAAATTAAGTGTCAGTGAATAAATTGTGTGGAGCTGAAAATTTCATATGCTTAGCTGATGATAATATGTTACATTTATAAACATTTTATTATTTATTGAGCAATTATTTTTTGCCAATCACTCTGTTAAGTGCTCTATGCATATTACTTAATATGAAACTCATGAGTTCTCAGTGAGATAGATACCATTGTTATCCACATTTTATAGATGATGAAAATTAAATTGGTGGAGGTGAAACAACTTATAAGTTATGCCCTAAATGATGGAATGCAGTAATAACATAGGTTGCTTGACTATAAAAGGCTCTATATTGAAATATTGGTAGACATTAAGAATTTTTTTTTTACGTAATCGTACACTGCATCCTACTTATTTTTTTATATTATCCTATCTGAGCCATTAGAGTTACTTGGACTTGAAAGCTTAGAAAATGTAACATAATCAGAATAGGATTCAGGACAGGGTGACCTAAAATGAATAGCTTAGTTCAGTTATGCAGCAAACCTTAAGAAAAATGACTTGCCATTCAATTGGTTTATTCTGTGCATCTTTTCTCCTCTGCAGTAGCAACATCAGCATTTGATCAGAGCTGTGGGGTCAGATGGTCACTGACAAAACTTAGGATGTACATGTTAGGTCTTTCCATATTAATAACATTGTCTGGGTCCTCATCCTAACTATGATTTTGGAAAATCATTTTTTTGTAGCATTTATTTCCTCATCTGTAAAATGGGGATGATAATGTGTCTCCTTATAGAGATGCTATTATGAGAAAGAAGAAAATTCATTTAAAGTACTTAACATAACATCAAGTGGTGGTCAGTATACATAACACGTTAGCTATTATCATATCGTTAGTTTCATCATTGTTGTAATTTGCCTTCGAGTACCCTCTGTGTGATAAATGTCATAGGTAAAACTTGAAAATCTATGATAATTTTGGAAAATTGTTAGATAATTTGGAGACTTCTACATCCTCTCTGGGGACTGGACAACACTTTGGAGTTGGCTCTGCTGTGAGATATGCCATTAGTGTCTTCACATGCATTATTTTGGGCACTGAAAACATGGCTGGCTTCATGGAGCAGTATGTTAAATACTATCTAGAGTCATTATTTATTATATTTACACATTTTTTTCCCTGAAATTCTTTCTTGAAAGAGACTCAAAGCATTTATTCGGATTTATTTTATAAAAAAAATTTTGGTATTTGTGGGCAATAGTAACCGATGTTGTGAAAAATAACAGTGACTCCCATGAATCATATTTCTGTGATTTGTGCATGGCATGGGGGACAGGACACCTGGGAAGGACAATACACTGCATACAGCAGTGCTCAGTGCAGATGGGTAGGCCCGATGCTTCACGTGCCATCCTTTCCGCAGGACTATGGAAGGGTCTAGAAGTTTTTAGAACAATCAAAATGCTTAGCATCTTGGGAGCCAACTACTATAAAGAAATATTGTTCTTTAAAGAGCTGTGAGCAGCCAGCAGAAAGCAGCAATCTCTTCAGCTTCTCAAAAAAAAAATGTGAGAGTGTGGGTGTGGTAGGGACAGGGAAGGGGGAGGCTTCAATTTAGGACACAGACACTGATAACTTTATTAAATATTGATTTTTGAAAATATATATATATATATTCACTAAGCCATGAGCCAAAGAAGATCAGAGTTGCTGATAAAAATAATTTAGTAGTATTTCAGTTTTATTGCCAACAAAATGAGTTGGCATAATCTATGTATATAGCTATATATAAAAATAACTCGCATCTATATATTCCACTTGAAAAGGGGGTGCTACTCTTTTTTCTGTGACAACAAGGCCCACTTCAGAATGGAATAATATTTGTTTCTTTTGTGGCTTCAGGGGCCCGCAAAGCCAGGATTTCTGGCCCTATAACAGATTTTCAAAGACTAGTAACCTAGGCTAAGAGAGAAGGGTGCAGAATTTGTGGCAAGCAGAGCCTGGAAAAATATTCTGTGCAGTGAAAACAGGAAAAGAGAGAGCCACTTGAACAAAGACCAGGAGTAAGCAGTGGCCTCGCTAGTTCAACACGTTTATTTGGCATCAGGAGTGTTTGAGACCATAGGGATCCTGAGAATCTTCGAGATCAGTCACCTCTGTACAGCTAAATGAGGAGGAACTATTCATTCTAGCAAGAAATGTTACCTAAACTCAAGGATGCAAATGGAAGCACAAGGAGGTTCTGCTTCCGGTTAGAGAGCATCCAGTTGGGAAGGGGCTATCTTGAAAATGATGAGCTTCTTGTCACTACAAGTGTTCGGGGCACAGGCTGGACAAGCATCTCTCAGCGGGTGTGCTGTGGGTGGGGTATCGAGTCAGGTCAGACACCCCTGAAGCTTTAAGAAGTCTATAATCTTCTATGGGTTCAAACCTTCTTTGTATACTGAGTGTCTTTAGAAATGTAATGAGGGCGATACACGTTGTTGTTGATGATGATGATAATGATGTAGCTACCGTTTACTGAAATTGAATATATTCTAGGCACTGTGACAAGTGTTTGGCAAGACAAGCATATACTTCTTAACACTACCCTGAGATGTCGATACTATCTCCGTTTATGGATAAGGAAAGTGAGGGTTAGAACAGCAAGACTTGGTGTCTGCCTTTAAATATTTTACAGTGTGATAGGACCCATAAATGCAATAAGTTACTGAAAACCTTAAGTGCGTACTGATAAATAAAAACGTGAGAACTGTTGCAAGACAGTGCCAATGATGCACACACCAAGGGTCCCATCAGCCAGAGACACGACTGGGGCAGAGAAAAAGCGTTATGGGGGAGGCGAGAACACATAACTTAAGAGGATAATCAATTTGGTCAAGTAAGTGGAATGTTTATTCTTCATTTAAAATAAACTCTTAAAAAAAATATGAATGTGCTAGCTGGAATTTTACTGTGGCGCCAATAACTTCCTGTGCTATAGGTATCAAGCTGGCTTGGATAAATATCTTTCCCATTTTATTTGTCTTTGAACCTGAATTACAGGAGACACAAATCACTGCAAGCGGGAATACCCAAATTAAATGAGAGTTCAGTTTTGAGTCTACTTGCTTCAGTGTTCTTAAGCCACACATTTTCAAATCCCTTTATATTATGCTGGTGGGATTCTAAGGAGATCCAGAAAAAATAATTGACATTGCTTATACTTTTCTGAACTCTTAACCTTGCTAAACTTTTCTGTGAGATGGTAGATACTGACTAAACTTTGAAATCAACTGAGGTTTGTGTGTGCACATGCACCTGTGTATAGAGAGGCTTTTCTTGGCTTTTCATGAGATAATGTGAATCGTGAGTTGGAAGATGTGGATTTTGGTAAAGCCTTTGCCACTGCAGCCTTCTGCTTAACCTTAACATTCCCATCTGCAAAATGTAGACTTTCTACAAGACATTATGATGGACTCATCCTGTAATAGGAACTCTTGATTTTTTTGTGTTTTGACATAAGAAAAGGAGTAGAAGAAGCTGAATGTCACCGTTGACTACAATCCATCTTCTACATTATCACTTTATGGAGCAATTTTAGAGGTCATTTCAAATATTCAGTTAAAGGAGGAATGGCTCTCATGTAAATTAAACCGAATAACCAGTCACTGCCATCTTCAAGGAGAAGGAAGTTTGGATAACCTCAATTAAAAACAAATATCACTATAAATTGGTTTTTCTGCTTCCCGTACTTCATATAAATGCCTGTACTCTGTGTGCTCTTTTGTGCCTGACATCTTTTGCTCAGCATAGTATCTTTGAAGTTCATCCACGTTATTACATGTATCAGCAATTAAGATATTGCATTTTGCTACATTTATAGTTTATATATAAATAGCAAAATGCAATATGTAAACTATATAAACTATACCTTAAAAAGGAATGGAAAAATATGGTTCAAAGGAGAATAAATAAACACAAAAAAGATATTATTTTCAAAATTATACCCTCTGGGCTCTTAGTACAGGCTGAGATTAGGAGAAATTATAAAATAGTTGGGATTAGTTGGGGAAATGTTTTCTGCATCAGCAGGTCATTCTTTTCTGTGTTGGGCCCTTGCTTTTGCATAATCACAAGTGAAGGGTGACTACTTTAGATTTGTATTGTATTAGGCTTCCTTACTGTGATCCCAGCACAATATTGCACACCCCGGTCGTTTGAAATAGAGAGATGGCACTTCTCACTGGCTGTGAGAAAGGCAATTATGTGAATCTGCTCTACTAGCATGAGGAGCAGATGTGATTAGCCACAAGCATGAAGTCCAGAATTTCTGGGTGTTCAGAGTCAGGCCCTTATTCAGACTAATGCACGCCCCCTCCATTCTGATTCTGGGTAGCTTGCAAAGGAGCCAGACAGCTTGTCCTCGTTGCACCCTAGAGCTAAATTTAAGGTGGTAGATTTTCCAGAGTGGTGATTCATTCAGGTCAACTTGCGTTTATTTAGTGGTTATTGCATACCTCTCTGGTTTTAGGTAGAAATAAGCCATAGTGTGATCTTTTAAACTCTCTGCATTTTTTCTCTTATTCCCTGTCATCACTGCCAATATGAGTACCATTTCATATATCATAGACTTAGAGATGCTAATCCTCTCTCTGAAAAGTGAGGGCATCTTCCAATTTTCACTTTATTTCTGACAGGCTTTCTCCCTGGGGTACCTTTACTCATTCACTCAATCATTCATTCCCTCACTCACTATTAAATATTTCATTTGTGGTGATGAGGGTACATTGTAAAACAAAAGTCCAAAATGTCCTGTCTTCTTTTCCACAAGGGGTATCTGTTGCCCATTGTTCAAGAATCTGCTTAATTTCCATCACCTTCCAGAATCCTTCCCTCCTCTGAGCTTCTGTAGGTCTTACTCACAGCCTGGTCTTTAGATATCATGGGCTTATATTTGCCCTCTCCTATACGAGGTCAGATGTTTCATCTCTCAGCAGCAATATCGTCCCCAAGGGACCATGCACTCTATATCACCAGACCCCCTGACCATTTCTGCCTCAATACAGCAAACGTAGTCAGTGTCAGGTGAAGAAGGGAATGGACATTCGCTTTCTAGCAACTGTATGAAGGAGTGGACCTTGATGTCCAGATGTATTCTAGGTTTCAGGCTGAGCTCCAACGCCTCTTAAAATATAGGAGTCATTCTAACATAATTCCATTTAAAATAGTCTATTAATTTGCACCTGAAGATGACTCAGCATGACCTCGAGGCTTGGCATATTTCTGTCACTCAAAAATATTAATTGTCTGACTTTATCATGAAGATCCCATGGGTGTCACATATGTAAAAAACCAGCAAGTGTGCTAAGGGACTTCTGGAGCCCTCATTGGCTGGGGGTGAGAGGGGGTGCGGTGGGAGGGGCTCCTCTTGGAGTGGGAGCTCTCGAACAGACAATGGAGAACGTTGGGTTTCCTGGAGTGGTTCTGGCAGGAGAGAATGTTGTCTCACTGTCTTTCTCCCTAAATGCAGCCCCTAAAGGAAAAGTATGACTTGGCAGCAATAACCTGAACCATTCATTACTCACTGGCTAAGTCTATTTAGCGTCAGAGAGTTGAGGAGGACTCATGAATTTTGGAAGTTGCCCCGGTTCTTGAGTTTTACCTAATTTTCTCTCAGTCAACAAGCCCTTTATAGAGCCTCTGCCCTCATCCTTCTAGTTAAAACAGGTCAGTTTTGGAAGGAGCTGCCACACAGTGTGCGAGGTTCTTGTGAATATATAAGCACATCTCGGGACATGTCCTGGCTGGGACACTGAGTTAGATCTGACACCCCCTTCCCTTCCCATCCTTCTTCAGTGCACACACATTTTCTCTGGAGGTTGTGCGAGAAGAACTCTGTTGCAAGTGGGACAAAAGGTTGTGGCGAGGGGTTGCAAGTGTCTCCCTGAGCCCCACCAATGCACGGTGGGAATTCTGGGTGAGCTACACAAGTATAACCCAAGTGCAATACTGAGTTGCATCCTTGAGTGTTTCCACTTAACACTTTCATCTCCATTTTCATTTCTCACAAAGCAAACTCAAACTGTTCGCCACCTACATATCCCACAGGCTCCGTGAGGTGGGACGTGTTAATGGTTGTAAAGTGCTTTGACCTTCTCTCCGGAAAAGTACCGCAAGAATACAAAATATTATTATTATCATTTCACAGACATTTTGCAGTTCCTACTGGTTAGTTTCATTTTCCCCTTTAATCTTGAATGCATTAAAATGGCTAAATAAAAAGTATTTTGAGTAAATAAAGATACCCATGATTTTTAAAACTTCTTTATTATATACTTTGATATGCATCATCACCTTCTCCTGACTTTCTGCATAAACTGCCATGGCTAAACAGCCCTGTAATGATATTGCTACTTGGCTATAATTTAGCATGCTATAAAGGTTATTTAGCACAAAGAAGTGTTTCCAGTTAAAATTTAGCAACTCCTTTCAAATAGGTTTACATTAAATCTTAGACTGAATTTTAGAAACATTGAGCAGAACAATAATAAAATCTAGTTCACGTTCTCATAAAATATCTGCTTCTCCACTGGCTCTTTATCCTCTGTTTTTATTTGTGATGCTTTGCTTCTCTAGTTAGAATCAACCTACCTCTCTTTCCTTTCCTCCTTCTTCCCTCTCTCCCTGGCTCCCTCCCAACATCTCTTCCTTCTCGCCTTCCAAAATTGAACATAGCATTTAATGTCTGGCATATTGTCAATCCTGGATAAATATTCAGTGTGGTTGTTGTTGTTGTTGTTATATACCAGCCTCTGTTTAAGTTCTCAATAAGACAAAGGAGATTGAGTTCCTGCCCTTAGGAATTATGCAGTCTAGAGAAATAGAGACATGGATATATAAGTGCATAAATAACAGTATATTGTTCTATTGCTAAATAGGGAATATAAAAAGGTGAGACTTAATCATTTCTTAGGGAGCTAGTAAACCATAACAATTAATTGCGTAGACTTGGAGCCAGATCAAATGGGATAAAATGTCGGTCTTTCCACTTACTGTCTATGTGACCTTGAACAAGTTGATGATCTTGCTGTGCTTCACTTTCTCTTTTTAAAAAGAAGGAAATAGTGCCTTCCCCATATGGCTGTTTTAAGTCTTAAAGGAGTTAATATATGTAGAGAACATAGGCCTGTACCGGAAGATAAAAAACATTCATTAAATGTTAGCTATTATTTTTATTGGAAGTAGGACTAGATCACACACACACACACACACACACACACACACACACACACCTTTTACTCCAATTTCATTTCATCATCATCCTATTTCTTCATGTCTTTCATAGCTAAATTTTGCGAATGGGTTTGCATTTTCTTTCCCTTTAATCCCACTCTTTCACTCTTTCAGTTGACTCCATAGGCGTAGTGTTTAAGCAAAGTGCTAGGACCTTTCTGAACTCTGATAGTTGCAGAATGCAGATGGCAGGCATGCTTAGACAACAGCGATCAAACACCCATCCAAGGACTTCTGCTGTGTCCGGCTTCCCAATGACCTCATTTTATTATGAGAATGGTCTGTCCCATTACCACTGACATCCGCTCCCATGTCCTCTTCCATTCCATCACTGTACTTACCAAGATGGTCAACTATCTTGATCTTACCAAAACCGTGTACTATTCCCTATTCCCTACTATTTCGACCCTCTGCCCTCATTCATCACGAAAGGCCAAGTTTTAGGTAAGATGGAGAGGTTTCTTTTTGATATATTCCCTCTCCTCATTGTGTGCTTCTTGAGTTCATTTCAAATCATTTAGTAGCAGCTGTTTCTCCTACTTCCTCTCGTTACTAGTAATTCTATTGGAAACTGCTAGACACTGAGGAAAGATTGCAATAAACCTATCCGTATTGATTTGGGGCACTGACTTTTCCAGGGACACTTGGAATTTAAAAGAAAAGTCCAGAGACTATCTATTACATGAAGGGATACAGCCATAATGCTAAAATTTCAGGCTCTGAATTAGGCTTCAGGGGAAATTTCCGAGTCTGCAGACTCTCCCAGGTATCTTAAAACAGAGCCTGTGAACCACCAACTGGCCTAGTGCTATGAAAATCCAGCCTCTTTTAAGCCCCTGCCTACCTGGCTGGACATTTGTCTCCACTTTGATTTGACCTGTTCAGATTGAATAAGATAAGAAATTCAAGGGACTGGAGGGACAGCCAGTAAACAGAGGTGACAGAGGGAGAATAGAAACTATTGTTTACTCCATCGCAGTGTGTCTTTCTGACCATTTATCATCGATCTCATCTCTCAAATGTCAGATTCTTTTAGAAAAGTCAGAAGTATGGATCAATAAACAATGTGCTGTTAGTTAATTCTTATTAATCTAAAATATATGGACAATTAGAGATTTTGATGAGAAGAAACTCTTAACATGGGCTTCAGAATTATTCAAGAAAGAAGGAGCTTACAACTGAATTTATTCACAGAGTTTACTGACTCACCGAAAGTATTTTAAAGCATCATATACTATATTTTAAAACATCAGAATTAATCAAATTAAATTTGTGTAATGATGGGTAAGATGTCTGTGTGTGTGTGTGTGTGTGCGTGTGTGTGTGTGTGTGTGTGTGTGTTTGAGCATGACACAGTTTTCTGAGGTGGTTTGTACTAACAGCCACCATGGGCAACACTAGGAGATGTAAATCTCGGAGACACACATCAGTTGCTAGAACGGTCAAGGCTCACTGCATGTCCATTGTGATATGGTTACAACAAACATTTTATATTCTGGCATATTCTGGAAAGAAAATTATGGTGACATGGTGCTACTGCCAATTATCTGGATATGGCTGACCAAGTATAAA
>NW_011888809.1:3565257-3589250 GCF_000151845.1 Pteropus vampyrus
ATAGGGGCTTTTTCTGTTTTGTTTACTATTGGATCCGCTCATCTAGAATGGTGTCCGACATACATTAGCATTCAGTAAACAAAAGGCTGAGCTGATATCTCTGGCCCTTAGCACACGGACTTCTGATCCTTTTTTGTGATGGCTGTGCATTTGGCCGTTTCAATGCCTCCTCTGACAAACGAGCTGTTCCATCAGACTCCTAAGTGGACCTTCATCTTTTTAAGAGTGCAAGTTTGATACCTGTGTAACTCATGTTGGATGATTCTGTTCTTTCGACTTTTAAAAACGCTCGCCTGGACACAAACTTTTCTTTCTGGGAAGATTTGGAATTATGGTAGAGAATCGGAAAGAAGAAATAACTTCTAGTATTATTCTATATAGTGAGGGCATTACCTAAGCCACTTATTTCAGAACACTTCTTTAGTAGATAAAACGGTGGCCTAGTGAAGTGAAACAGTTTCCCCGTTGTCACACAGCAAGTCACATTTGCAGGTAGAACTCGAATACAGTGCTTTCCCCCTTTACTGTCCTGCCCTTAAGATCAATTCCTGGGACCATCTATTTCTGAGCTCTTTGCATGGGAGGGTGGGGGAGGTGGCTCTCCTGTACCTAGGCTTTGTACTTTTAAGGGACAAAAAAGAGATGGGTGCTCCTATCTATATATTATTCCCTAGGGCCTCTAGTTTCCTCATCTTCTATTTTGTCTTGGAACCATTAGTCATTTCTCTGCTGTCTTTGGTTGTTCTGGGCACCATTTAATTCATTTCTGACTTGTCCTGTTTACCATAACGCACATCATTATGAGTTCTGACCTCT
This sequence comes from Pteropus vampyrus, assembly GCF_000151845.1. Taxonomy (NCBI): domain Eukaryota; kingdom Metazoa; phylum Chordata; class Mammalia; order Chiroptera; family Pteropodidae; genus Pteropus; species Pteropus vampyrus. The sequence continues at coordinate 3,566,074 of NW_011888809.1, forward strand.
TTGCTCGTGGAATTCAATGTCACAATGCAATACCTACTATGTGCTACATACCCATTCTCTTTAATTGTACAGACAGAGTATGAATTAACAGTTGTGTTCATGGAGATACATATTTCTATACTGAAACATTTTCTTCCTGCCAAAGCCAAATGTTAAATACATTCATTTTCAGCTGAAGTTTTAGAAAGCAAAATTGCATGGTTTGAGAGTGAAAAATCAAAGTATCATTTTAGGATATGTCAGGTACAATTCTAAATCTATGAGCAAGGGTTGGAGATATGCTAAGTACAGATGCAGGCTGGTATTAAAATTAGCATTCCTATAGAATACAGAGGAGCAGGCAAGACTAACTTAGCTGTGCCTCAGGGGGCTACATAGGCTTGCTCGTTCACCTGACTTTTTTTGTGTTTATCTGAATATTTACTGGGCTTGCCAGCATGGGGTTATCTACTAGCTAAGCTACCTCTCTGCATCCATAGGAATACGTAAGTATGAATGCACTGAGCAGTTTTCAAACTTCATAGTTTAGGAGAGCTGATTAGATTCTGATAATATACACAGAAAATCAGAAGTCACGCCCTATTTTCATATTCACATCCAAACGGATTCTTGCATGAGACATAATTATCTTTTCAGATTTTCTTTTCATGATCACCTGACTCAGTTGATGTTTATCCTTGCAGTGAAATCCCTAAAGGAGACATCATTAGGCATTTTGTTTCAGGACAATGATAGCTATAATGCGAGGCCACCATGGTCCTGGTAGCCTTACCTCTCATGCTCCTGAGCCTGTCATTATACCGTCTTCACAAACATAAAGTCTTTTTGCGCAAAAGTGACAAAATCAACACGGAAAGAAATCTCTTATTAGGGTTTCAAAGGAGTGAATTTTCAGTATCTAAGAAATGTATGAAACAGAAATAGATGAAAGGAGACATAAGCAGAAATGAAATATCCTCATGATTAATCAAAGACAAATAATTCCATCATTGAAAAATGAATCCACGTGTAAGGTTTTTCTCTATTCCTCAACCTCAGAATTCCACAAGACTTTGAACTCTAACTATTGGAAATGAAACTACAGAAAATTTTTACTCCATAATTTTTTAACAAGGTAGAACATGATACTTAAAAGCCTATGGATGGTTGTTTCTTATTGCCTGTCAGATAAAAGCCTAGACTCCTGGGCCTGGATTCGGAAGTCCTCCGCAGCTGGAATTCTCTTCCAGGCCAACCTCATCTTTCTAAATCCTTAGCAGGGACCATCTGCTCAGTCATCCTCATCACAAGCTTCTCTCTCCATCTTAGATACTTTCTTGGTACCTCTCTCTCTCTCTTTGAGCATCTTGATCTCCAAGAACCCACTGAAGTTCATAAAGTACTGACAGCTGCTTCTGAATGTTTAAATACAGAGATGACATTAAACAGAAGTTGAGTCCCTACCTTCAAGGAAACTTTCCTCCCTCTCCAAGCTCAGTTTTATCTCTTCTTTCCCTCAACTGTAGGTAGTAGCTCCTATCAACTCCCACAGCTGCCCCACCTAGCCCACTGTAGCATTTTAAGCTATTTTGAAATGATAATAGATCATAAGTTTCTTAAGAACTATCGACGCAGCTTAGACTTCTTTCACGTCCCTCAGAGCCTAGGGAAATGTGAAGCACGAGGTGTAGTCAATGTCTCATGATTTGATATTTTCAAAGAGAAATCTACAATGTTTATGAGAAAGGACATATCATCTTTAGTCATAACCAGAGGAGGTTCAGGTAATTACTGTTGGCAAGAGTTTTCTTGATAAAAATGTCAAGTGGCCTAGAAACACTGAGCTCCTCATTGAACATTTCTTAAGTGGCTTTCCTCACCCACAATTAGCAATTATACGCTGCATGTTTCTTTAACATCTGGAAAAATCCTAAAATATTTTCTTTAGGTGGAGTAGTCAAAAACACCTGCAGTGAGATTTACAGTAGTAGGAATCTACAGTCCTAGTGCATGATATTGTCAGGTAAAGCATTTGCCAGAAACAAGACAAAATAAAACAAAACCGATAGTGTTGCTGAAAACAGATCTTTATATGCCGTCATTATGAAACAGTACTTTTGTGTAACACTTTACAATAGAGATGAACTTCATGCTCCTTATTTTGTTCTATTTTACTTTGTTTTATTTCATCTCACTTAATCTTCATATCTAGTTTTCCATCCATTATCAAAGATGAAGGAACTGAGGGTTTAGAGGTTATGGTGGTGGCGAGCTATCCCAGATGAACAGAAAACGTCTGTGGCAGAAGCTCAGCTAAAGTTGCTCGTTCTTTCTCCTATAGCAATTCTTCCCTGCCGCAATCCCATAATACAAATCTTGGAGAGCTTCGTTAGTTAGAAAAAAAAGCAAAGCTGAAAATTCTTCTTAAAACGACTTTTCTCAGATAATCCAAATCCACACTTGACCAATATTTGCAGACTCTGTTTTAGTATATGATTCCCTTTTAATGTACATTATCTTACCTTGTGTACTATGTGTCCATAAAGCAGAGGAACAATACACTTTTGCTGAGTAAGCAAATGAGAGAACATGTAAGCTCAGTAAATATTATACTGAGGCAGGGAAACAAAACTGAATCTTTAAGTTTCTAGCTGGTAAATTTCACTTCATAAATAATGTGTTTCAAAAACTTGGAGAAAAGAAGAGCCCTCATCTTTCACATTATGTGGATACTGTTTATTTGTGTTTTTCAATACGTTATTGATCTTGAGTGATATGAACTCTTGCAAGGTGCTTACTTTTTAGAGTCATCTTGAGCCTCTATTTGGAGATTATTGTTTTAATATTATTAAAAATCTGAAAAATTATTTTTCTCAAATGCAAATCATCTTTTCTACAGACTGGCAGGATAGATGTTTATTTGATGATCCCAGGAAATCATCTTTTGATATTCATGCCCTTGTGTAGGCCCCTCCCTTAAGTCTGGCCTATAACCTTCTTTAATGATTTAATGTGGCAAAAATCACACTGTGCCTGTTTCAAGCCTAAGCCTTAAGACCTGGATACTTTCATCTTTGTGCTCTAGGGAAGTCCAGCCTCCGTGTAAGACATTCAACTACCCTGAGACCACCGTGCAATTGAGAAACCTAACCTAGCCATGGGGACAGGCTTTGTGGACAACAGAGACCCCAGCCAACAAGCCCAGCTGAGCTCCCAGCTGACGGTCCACATGAATTTGCTGGCCATGCATCTGAGGTCATCTAAGAAGCGACTTGTCATCTTAGGTCAAAATACTCCAGTTAATGCCCTATGAAACAGAGATGGGCCAGATTGTAGCAAATTAATGAAATTGTCATTTTTAAGATCACCTAAAGTTTGAGCATAGTTCGTTATGCAGCAATATATAACCAAAGCAACACATAATCAGAAAATTGAAAGCTATCAAAAGAAGAGGAATAGATAACCCTACTTTGGAAAAATATGCATTAAAAAAAAAAAAGCGACTGTTCTTCACCAGTTTCCTTGCTTATTCCACTTGTCTGTCCCTTTAAGCCTCTCTCCTCAGTCTCCCCTGCATTCCTCTCTCTGACTCTCCAACCACTTGAATGCCTTCCCACTTTCTCTGATGTCATTAGCGCTCCTGGTCACAGAACAAGATGCGTATTACTACACCACAATAAAATAATAAAAAACACCGAAACAACAGCAACCAAAAACTGGTACAAAGTTTTTATATACAAGTAGGCAAGAGGAACAATTTCCAATTAATTCCACTCATTGTTGCCAAAATTTAAGAATAAGATTTGTTTCTATTTTATTGACTGCTTTTGTCATCCTGCTAATTAGTCTTATCTGAAGCCACCATATTTTAAATGAAACCCATTTGATCTGCATTTATTATCTACACCAGCAGTGTTCTAGTCTTTTAGCTCATATTCTTGAAAGGATTTTAAAGTCTGCATTAATTAATGAAGTTGGCATGCAGAGCTACAAATCATGGCAATTTTAACTTTTCTCTGCTACAGTCTTTTCGCTTTTTAACGTTTTCCTTTAGCTACAAACTTTTAATGAACTTTCTGGATTCCCAGAATGACTTTCTGTCTTTCCCATAAAAACTCATTGCTATGAACTGTAGCCAGTGGCTTGCAAATTTACCGATTTATTGTAAAATTCACAAGAAGAATTTCAAGGTCACAACAACCTAATGCTTACCATTATGATTATTACAAAGTGTTTATTAATCAAAGTTGTAGTAGTTTTCTCATAATGTTAATAGTCCTTGTAATTACTCATTCATTTTTATTCTTTACAAAAATCTTTTATTTCCATCGCCCCTCAAATAACGAAAATCAATTAAAAGATTTTGACACGTTTATGGTTATGTACTTAATGCAAACATGACCGAGAGACACCAATCTCAACATTCTCTTATATATTGTTAGGCATTATCCATATATAATAAAAATAATAAATAAGATTATTAAATAAGTAAAAGTAAATAATAAAAACAATAAATCTTATTTACATTTATCTCTAAGGTTAAGAAAATTAATCATTCCGGTGTGGTGCGAAAGGGACCTCAGTTGAAATCAAAAGACTTGTGTTCCTATCTGCCTCTTCAAAATCACATCTATTCATCTTAGCTTCCCCATCTATAAGATGCAGATAATAGTTCCCTACCCCACAGAGTTCTGACCATCATATGAGAGCACAGGTGTGAAAGTGCTTAGCATCTGAGTGAGCAGAAAGTCACTCAGAAAATGTTTGTTATCTGAATCTGAATGGTTTTGAATACTGATATTTATTGAGTTAATAAGGAGGATGCTTTCAAGTGAATATCGATATTATTGCAAATATCTGTCTGTTTCACTGATTCCTGGATAATTATATTGCATTTTACTTCTATGGGTCATCTGGATGATGAAATAATCTCTCCTTTTCAGAGCATGATCATTCAGGTGCAAGTTATCTGGACACACTGAGAATGGTAAGAATATACACAGCAGTTTCATACCTAGCAAAGCTCCCTGAGATATTGAATCACTCAGACGGTGGATGAAATTATTTATATCCAATTTAACAAAAAGTGAAGTGATTATTACTCATGTTAGGCACTGGAAACGCAAAACTGACTCAGACACACAACTTTTCCTAGAAGATTTTATAACATATTTACAGAGACAAATGCACACCCAAATGATCATGAAAAGTATCCATAAAAAGGGATTAAACGTAAAGAAAGTTCTGTGGATCACAAAAAGTACTAGCTGATTCAAGAAGATGTGGAAAGGCTTCAAGGAAGAGGTCAACTATTAATAAGGACTCCAGAGATGAAATAATTCAGAGATTATTTCTCTTGGGATCGATTCCCATCTACACCTCTCTGTAATGGGTAGTTAAGATTATCCTCCCGACCTATATACACTCCCTCCCTCTGTTGTCTGCTTTGTGCTGAGGGTTTCTGACCAGAAGAAAACCTGCATCAATTGGCTCCCTTGCCTTGGGCCTTCAAGTTGGCTTTGACCAATGCGGGGTACCAGCAGAAGACAGGTGAGGGTGAAGATGGAGGTCAGTAGGTCTTATCTTCCTTGTTTCCTCCCTGCAGGCTTGCAGTGGCTGGCTGGCTGTACCCGCAGTTTTAGTCTCAGGTCTCCGCTCCTGCAAAACAGCCCTTTTGCTTTTGGACTCTAATTATTTCTTCCCCCTCTGCCCCTTCAGTCTGAGATACCTGTCATTTCTCAACATCCTACATATATCTTTATAAATAAACCTTTATTAAACTTGTCTCAGATTATCCCAATTTTGCTTTACTTTCTACTTCCAAAACCTTGACTGATATATTTCTTCTACAAAATTTTATTGGCATTTACCCATGAGAGGTTGTCTGTTTGATTTCCCAAGACACCATGCTATGTGCTGTTTCTATCTTCCTGTTTCGCTCATGCTTCCTCATTGCTGGTAGCACCTGCCCATTCTTCTCAGACTTATTTCTTTCTACTCATCCTTCAAGACTCTTAGTTCAAGAAGTCATCTTTGGGCCCTTACTATGGATTCAGTTGTCTTCCATTGACTTTGCATAACATCATTTACAACCCTTGCCACAGTAAGTTACATTAGATGATGATAGATAGATAGATAGATAGATAGATAGATAGATAGATAGATAGATAGATAGACAGAGATTTGTTTTTCCTAGTATCTCCCATTAGAATGTGAGTAATGTGAGTTCCTCATTCCTCAAGGGTAGACATCTCATCTTTTCCATCTTCATATAATAGTGGTTTCCATAGTTCTCACAATATAGCATATTATACTGGTTATATTTAATAGAATTTTTTAGTATTTTATTCTGTAATTAGTAAAAAAATCTTAGTTTTCCTTATTTATTTGATTAATTTAAAACTATCTTTGACTGGATGTGTGACAGTTCAAAAACGAAGACTGATTCCTTTCGATGAAAACTTTGTTCTGGGTTAAACTAGTCTAATAAATGTTCTCTGCTCCTTTGTTGGTTGACAATGCAAATTTCATGATGCAGAGGAGGATGTTTAATTCTTCATGCTATTATGTATCGGATATCTCTGTCTTCCTTCCCAGTCCTTCTTCCTCTCACCTGAAGTTAATATGCTGTATTTTTTTCTACTATTGTTCATGTGAGAGATGTATATACTTGATGGGCTGTGGAATAGATAAGCAGTGTGGGTTTTGCAAAATGTCATACTTTCTCCTATTCAATAATGCATGTCATCATTAAACTGAAAGAGAGTGACATCATAGAACTGAACAAGCCTCAGCCCTGTTCTAGAATTTAGTATTATAGCAAAGTTTTTTGTTTTGTTTTGTTTTGTTTGTAAAGATTACTTGGGGATGTGATGTAATTGTGTAAATGGGCAAAACCTACCTAATTCCTTAGAGACTGGCTTCCTTATTTAATTTTACCCATCTTTAAGGTCATAAAAAGAGGAGAAATGCAATTCATTTATGTTTCTTCATAAAAGATATTATTAAGCAGGACACGAGAAAGAAGTTGTAAAGTCTCTCTCTTTTCTTGATTTTAAATTTCTTGCTCTCCTTCACTGCTTCTAAGGAAGGAGAAAGTAAGAGAAAAGAGACTGAACATTTTGAGTGGTTTATCTAGAAAACATTTACCTGTTCCAAAAACTAACGTTCATTGGTTCTAGGACTTTCTTGGATTCTATTTCAAAATTATCCCAGAAATGTTGCCACCGTGGCTTCTTGTTCTCTGTCTCTATCTAGATTTTAAGAAAGCCAAGTAACATGATTTCTAAACCTAAGATCTTTTGTAGTAAAATCACAAGTGAAATGCCATCAATTTCTTGTTGCCTTGTTTTCGGGAACAAACTAGTTTGATGTTATTTCTTCTTCGATTTTTTCAGGACATCATATTCAATTCTCAACTGTCTTGTTTTTGAAGAAAGATAAGACTTGGTTTTGATTAAATTTTCCTTGAGATCAGTTATTGCCAACTCTCGTTTATTTAAGGACTAATATTTAGTCAGTTCTGAATTCTCTGAGGTCATATTCAAGTTCATCTTTGAATTAAAGTTTTTTTTTTTTTAAATGTGAATCTCGAGTTATATTTTTTTTCTATGCAAGGAGCGAGAGGATAAGTAAGAGGTAAAATGAGAAGATTATTCTTTCTCCATTTTGGTATTTAATACCTTTTTCTTTAATTTCACAGTTGTTGATGCATACCTATTCAAATATATATTTGTTAAGCTTACTGTTTTGTTTCTTTGTTTTTTGTTATTGGCATGTTACCAATTTCGGAAGTTTATTTAGAATAAATATTTGAAATGTCAGATTCTTAGAAGGAAATGTTTTTTCTTTATTTTAGTACTTGAAAGGTGAGTCCAGAAAAAGTGTGGTTTGATGCCAAACAAAGAAGGAGATGCGTGGCTACTCACTTTTAGTGACTTATAATGCTCTGGATAAGAATTGTATGTACTTTGCATTATTGGAGAGAATTCCATGGAATGCTGGAAAGCAAAAAGCTGTGCATGCCCTACATATACCACTGATTAGCTAGCTATTCTGCACCTATTGATGATGACACAGTTTTGTAGGTGGCACCCGGTGAAATCTCCTCATGAGAGAAGTTTCAAGCTGGAATAGAAGGATGAACAAATATGAGAGAGACAGGAAAGTTAAAACTCTTTCACGGGACATCTCAAGATCCATTGATTCTTTTACTTCTCTAAGCTGATGGAACACCTAATTTTAATGGCCAGCCTAAGAAGATAGTGTGGATGGAACAACCGAATGGATGGTACATCCTCGTACATGCAGGATTTTAGGAGATATCTGTACAGAAAGCATTTCTGTGTGGATGACACATGAGGGGATCCTAATATCTGAATTTCGGTTGACCAGTTGGTCCACGCTTTCCTAAAATGTACTCCATGTACACCATTTAGAACTCTCAAACTTTGGAAAAGATTTCCTTTACTGTCACCTCCCTTACCCCTAAAAATTGTCTGAATTTTAAATCAAGAGGTCATGATCAAAATCATATGCAAAAAAAATTGAAAGATTAAAACAAACCGTCTTAATGTCAAATTTCTGATCAGAAATATTCAATATCATCTTGTTTTGTTGCACGAGGTCTAATATTTTTAACATAGAATCCAAAGCCCACCACAACCTGGTTTTATCACCTTACTCCAACTGTATCTCCTTAATCCCCATAGATACCAATCAGTTCTGTCAGGTATGGTCTTTACCATCATATCATACATACTATGTTCATCTCTGACTGGCTTTGTAACCTTTCTCAGGTGGTTCTCCTCATGAAGAGTTTTAACTTTCCTGTCTCTCTAATATTTGCTCATCTTTCTATTCCAGCTTGAAACTTCTCTCATGAGGAGATTTCACTGGACATCTCAAGATCCTTTGATTTTTTTACTTCTCTAAGCTACGGAATGCATTTTCGAGGTGGAATTTTTCTGTTCTAAACAACTTAGTATTGCTTCTTGGATGTGACTCTCTTCTCTCCTACCAAACAGTTCACAGTCCCTCTTTTGCCTCAGTAGTTGACTTTGTTACTTAGAGAGATAATGGCTCCTATTTTCTACTCTCAGACTGAATGAATATCTGTGACTGGTTGGGCTTCTTCCGGGCCTCTTTCCTAGGTTGTTCTGGTCAGACTTTGGTCTTCCTAAACTCTGGCATCTTTAGTCTGTGAGTTTCCTGAAAGCCAGGTCTGTCTTCTCCTCCTCCTTAGTTTCTCAAACTGTGAGTTCTCTATAGTACAGTCTGAGTCTTCTGCTTCTCTGTTTAAACATCTCATGAAGGCATCCATGCCTACCTCAGCCCCTCCTTGTCCTCTGTTCCTAAAACTTTATAGTATTTAAGAGTTTAAGTTGCATACTTTCATCAGAACCATGGATAGTTTGTGTCAGCATGAATGGGAAATGTGTGTTGGGTGGTGGGCGTGGGGGTGGGGGTGGGGGTTGTTGTGATACAGAGGTCATCTGGTATACCTCCTCTTTTAAGAAATAGAAGCACTGTGGCTGCTCAGTCAATGCTCATTGGTGATTGATTTAAAGAATGATAATTCTGCTTTACTGATTATCTTTATTCTCCTTCCTCCTACAGGCTGTTCTTAGCTATTTAATGATTCAACTTTCAAATTATTTTCCTATCTCTGAGCTACTTCATTCCTGTCTCCTTTCTTAGTCTTTTATGTCTTTGAAAGTACTGCACAAATCTTAGCATTTATACCTTGTGAATGCCTTGCTGTCTGATGATATCTCCTCTTCCCATGATTCTTATTTGGCTTGAAATCCCACATCGTCACCTCCTACTCAGTAAGTTTAAATGAAACTTTGTGGTTTCCTCTCAAGCCCTTCCCAGCCACTTGTCCTAATACCTTAAATACTAATTTTCAGACTTTTCTTTAGTCTATTTTGGTTACTTATTAGATTTTTCTTTTAGTTTTCCTCCAGGGGACATCAATTTCCAACTATCACAAGCACAGGTGCAACTTCTGCTTTTATAATTCCCACCCACACTCCTAACTCCACTCTATCTTCTGATAACACTGTATTAAGTCACTAATGGCTAGAGTTTGAAAGATTGAATGTTAAAAGCGTAATTAGAGACTTAAGGGAAACAAATTGTACCCAGAAAATTTAGAATTAATTTCAGGAAAATAGGGCAATTGAAGTACCTAGTGCAATTTGAAATGACTTTTCTAAATGAGCGACTGTGCCAGAAATCAGTCCCTCCTAACTTGCTATGTTTCTTTCTTATTTCCTTCCAGGAATAAGGGCAGGTCAGTGGGGTGGTTTGGCAAACAACAATGTACATTTCTTGTCAAAATATCAAAGGCAAAGAGCTCACCTTAAAGTTAAGCTTTCTTTTCTTTAGTGGACATGGAAATGGGAGGAGGTGTGTGGGTGAGACCAATCTTTGCCCTTGGGGGAGCTGGGGAAATTGCAAGACCAGAACCTAGACATTTAAAGAGGCAGTTCTTCTGAGCTCAGACTAATCCCATCACTCAGCAATTTCTCATTTCTTATCTCTAATATTGGCTAATGGCAGTATCCCAGTTCACGGACAATCATGTTACATACCTTCAGTCCCCTGCTACTTTTTTACCCAAACCATCTTCCCTTTATGAGAATGCTGGCAAGCTTAATTCAGCCAATCCAAACCCATCTATTTTTTTAGACACATCAGCAATACCTCTTCTCACAAAAGCAGGAAGCCCTCACCTGTCTCTACTTCCTCAAGCTGATAGAAAGACTAAAACAAGTAGTAGCAGTTTCAAGGGAGGCACCGTATTGGCCACTGTAGGCGTAAAGAAGAAAACATATGGTCCTACATTTTAGGGGCTTCTAGTCTAGTGTGAGAGGCAGCAGCAAAAGTGGTAATTATAAAGCAAGTGGCATATGTAAATAAGATGTTATGGGGTCACAGTAGGAATATCGACTGGCCCTGCAGCTCCTTCTCCTAGCTATGTAATTCCAGAGAGGTCATTTTTCTGGTATTCAGCTTTTTCATCTTTAAAATGATAAAATTAACAGTTGTTCTGTAGAGTGGTTTTATATGTGAAATGAGATAATGAATGTAAAATGCACAGTATAGTTGTGACCTATAGTGGGTGCTGATAATGCTTTTCTAGTTGGTGTTTGCATTAGAAAATGGTTGAAGAGACTTCAGTTACAGGTTTGATCTCAACTTAAGGCAGTTAGTGCCTCTAGATCAGCCTTATCTGCCCCATAATATTTATTACTCTCAAGAGAGCAACAGTGAAACTTAGGGATGAATGAGGTCATCTTCAGACTTAGTCTTGAAAACCCATGACCATGGATGGCAGCTAGGATTTTAATTTGGTTAGACAAATTAAGACAGAAAACCTATGGAACTTGAGTTATCTCAAGTTGCTGAAGTTGGGTTGGCAGTGAACTCTAGAAAACGTGATGAAAACCAAAGCAAGCTCAAAACTACAAGGTCAACCAGACATATTTCTGCTCTGGGGGATTTATGAGACAATATTCCTCTAAAATGTCTTATTCTCTGGTTTCCCCAATGGCCTCTTTTTTGGTGTTACTAAAATAAAAAGAAGAGAACAAAGACAATCTCTAAAATTCAAGTAAAAATACAAATTCAATGCAAGCAAAAAAAAAAAAAAAAGTCGCTCTCACTGGCCTGTGTAGTTATTTCTACGAGTTGTTCACAGGTCTTACCAAGATTGTCTTTGATGGGGAATGAAAAACTATTGCTTTTGTTTGGAGAAATCTCATTTAGTGTCCCCTTATACGGATCTCAGAACCCAATCAGATTAAAAACCCTTGTTCTTTATGCTTGAAAGTGAAAATAACTTAAGGGCCAGGTGCATTGACAGGTAGGATGAACTTTATCAAATAATGGGGACTTACCATGGTTTGTGGACTGTACCTGAAGGCTCATGTCATTACCAGCCTGCCCGTGGAAAGAGTCAGCAGGCATGTGAAATGTTTCCTTTCGTATATCTCCTGGAGGCCCTTAACATTTTCTTCTTAATTTGTATTTGATCATATTAGGATGAGCATCAGTGGGCCATAAAACTGGAAAATGAAAGAGCTAGAAGTTCCCTGAGAAATTATTGTTGATCCTTTCTTTCTACAGGTGAGGAAACAAACCCAGAGGGATGAAGTGATATACGAGATGACTTGAGCTAATTTGAGACTAAACCCAAAATAAGATTGTGGGCTCTCGACTCTCAGCTCAGTGATCTATCTACTAAAATGTGCTGCTACAACTAACACACAAGTGCAAGAACTGTCAGAGAGGAGAAGACACTATCCTTGCCACAAAGTAGTTGACTCTTCACCCAGTAAAATAGTGTTAGGTAGGAAATGATGACGAAAATGCTGCAAATATTGTGTATTTTGCATTCGACTAAAAGAAGCATACTAAGTAAGCATTTACACCGAGTAAGCGTAATAAGACACTGTGGAGGGTTAAATGAGGAATCAAAAATAAAAAGAAATATGCCCCCTGCCCTCTAATAGCTCCAGCTTTGGGGGCAAATGTACTTCTGACTTTTAGACCAAATGACATGTGCTCAATATTAAATTATGTAATGGGAAAGGCTAGGCACTGTGCAATCTAAGAATTCATAGGGATAGTGGCAAAAAGGATATTACCGATATAAAGGTCACGCTATAGAGGGAAATATGGGGAGACTGCTCAGAAAGATAGAATTTTATGTGGAATTTTCATAAAGTCAGGATTTTGGTAAATATGGAGAAAGAATGTTTTATTTTGATTTGAAAAGTTGATAAATGCCTTCTCTCTCCATGGTATCTGGATGATAATTGCATCCAGAAAGAGGTGTGTGCTATTTATTGAGGAAAAATATAGAGGAGAGAAGAGGGATGATGACTTAGGGGAACAGAATAGAGAGGAGACCCATATGGCTGAAATCCAGGCACACGTCGGGAGGAGGTCTTGACAGAGCAAGATGATACCAGGAAGTCTGGTAGAGGCCACAACCTAGGAGGTGTTGTATTCGTCTTCTCTGTTCTCTACCAGCAAATAAAAATTTAAGGGCTCAGAACAGGAGTGGCAAGATGTGATTTTGATTTCAGAATGATTCCATCTGAACAGGACCACGTTATAAATTTCTTGAGGCCTCAACACTTTTGCCTGTATGGACATCTTCCGCCATTAATTTTTTTTTTAAATTTTAAAAATTATTAAGTTTTTATTTTGTGCTGCATTAGTATAAAAATGAACATGACAGTATTATATATTAGGGCATTTTCTTTGACCTGAAAGTTTATTTTTTAAAATTCTGATTTCAAAATAAATTATGCTATTACCATTGGCTCCTAAAAGTAACGTACGCCCAAAGCATTTTGCCTATGTGTCTGATAGAAGAGTTGACTCTGACTGTAAAAGAAACATTTCAATCTTTTTAAGGGGAATGTATGGCAACAGAGACCAAAGAAGAGGTTTGGGTAATGATCTAAATGAGAATTATATCTTACAGTGACAAGTTGTAATGCATGCAAAAACAAAAACTGAGAAAATGTTCTGAATTAATCTCATACAAAACACACAAAGAAAATCCAAATTTAATATATGAAAACAAGAATTCCCAATTACTTTAATCATTGTGAGGCCAAGAACGGTCTGCAAAAGAACTGTGTATTATCATTCAAATTAATTTGAACTTTTTGATCTATGTTATGCCAAGTATTTTTCCTTATATAAGATTTTTATATTTTTTGTTTCTCCTACTCAGACCTTTACTATTTATAAGTAAGCCACTGAGTGTACACAGCCTTGTTCATTTTTTAATCACTGGATTATTCTAGGATGTACCTAGATCAAGGTCATCTATTTGACCTCCCAAGGTGCTTTATCTGATTCATCGGGGGTTCAGAGCTATAATTTAAGATAGTTATCTCTTCTGATCTCTAGCAAAATCCTCTTCACTACAGGAAACACCCTCCTGAGTCAGCTGGGCTTCTTTCTTGTTCTCTTGTGGAATTTATGATTTCGTGTAAAAACCCCACAAGCTTTGTAGCTTTTTTAGTGGTGGTGGCTTGGTGGGATGGTGATGTGCTCACTTCGTTTGGAGAGGCTCTACTCTGTCACATGACCAGGGCATGTCTGCTATTACCAGCTCTTCTTAAGCCTTGACTGGGTGCCCTTGGATGAAATCATTCACTGCTGCCCTACCTATTTTTTTTTAACTCAACGCTTCACCTACACCATAAACAAAAATCAATTCAAAATGGATTAAATACTTAAGCATAAGACCTAAAACTGTAAAACTACTAGAAGAAAACATAGAGAAAAAGCTTCTTGAAATTAGCCTGGGTAGTGATTTTTTTTGACATGATCCCCAAAACAATGTACTATATACTTGAAACTTATAATAATATAAATTTTTTTAAAAAAGCTAAAAAAACTTCTGCACAGCAAAGGAAATAATCAGTATTGTGGAGACACAAGCTATGAAATGGGAGAAAATATCTGCAAACCCTACATATGAAAAGGGACCAATATCTAAGATATATAAGGAACCCAACTCAACAGGAAAATAAATAAATGAACAAGCCAATTTAAACATGGACAAAGGTCCTGAATAGATATTTCTCAAAAGAAGGTATTCAAATGGCCAAAATATATTCATATCACTAAATATCACGGAAACGCAATCAAAAATCTTGGTGAAATACATCACCACACATTTGTCAAACGACTATCGTCAAAAAGACAAAAGATATTCAGAGTTGGTGAGAATGCGGAGTAAGGGGCCCCTCCTACACTGTTAGTACACTGTTTAATGCAAACTGGAATAGACATTATACAAAACAATACAGAGGTTCATTAAAAACTAAAAGTAGAACTACCATATAATCAAGCAATCCCACTTTGGGTATGTCAGGGGAAGTCAGGATCTTGAACAGATATCTTCACTTCTATGTTTATTGCAGCATATTTATAATAGCCAAGATATGGAAATAAACTAAATGTGTGTTGATGAATGAAGAAAGAAAGTAAGGTAGCACATATCTACAAAGACATATTATTCTGCCTTAAACAATAAGAAAATCTTGCCATTTGCAACCACATTGATGAAACTGGAGGGCATTGCTAATTGAAATAAGCCAGATAGATGCAGAAAGACAAATACTGCATGACCTCACTTACAAGTGGATTTTAAAAAGTCGAACTCATAAAAACAGAGAGCAGAATGGTAGTTGCCAGGGGCCGAGGGGTAGGGAAAATGGGGAAATTTTGGTCAAAGTGTACAAAATTTTGATTATGCAGAATAAGTTCTGGAGATTTAATGTACAGCATGGTGACTATAGTTAATTATACTGTACTGTGTACTTGAAATTTGCAAAGAGAGTAGATCTTAAGTGTTCTAACCACATACACACACAGAAAGGTAACTATGCGAGGTGACGGATATGTTAATTAGCTTAATCGTAGTACTTATTTCACAATGTATGAATATATCAAAACATTACATTGTACAACTTAAATATATACCTTTTTTTGGTCAATTATACCTCGGTAAAGCTGGGATGGGAGAAGAAAAGACATGGGATGGAATTTAGTTCTAAAATACAGAATGCGATGTGCACTCCTAAAAGTTCACTCAATGAAATGAATTTATTAGAACTTATATTTATCTTTATCTTATCCTTTAAGATATTCTAACGCATATATTTTATATCATAGTCCATTTGGACACTAATGTATATATATCATTTAGAAATGAACAAATATACATATTTTTGGGAACCTGCTAAATCTTTTTACTGATAGATTGTAAAATTAAGAAGATGATAAGACAGGTGATTTAGGTGAGACGTTACTTTTTGACTCCTTTCTTCGCTAGCCCCAAAGTATTAGCCATCCATTTCAGCTAAAGGAATTTTGTCACTGTGCCTTGCAAACACGATGACTTTTTTCCCCCTTCTGTAGTCTTACCTTTGCGGCTCTTCATTGTTTGAAGGACTTGCCACTTCTTCTCTGTTCAAATGATAACCAAGTTTCAGAGACCCATTCGAAGATTTCCTTATCCATGCTTCATTCCCCGGACACTTTGACCTCTAATTCCATTTGCTCCTCCTGGAAACTTAACCAAGAATTCGTAGTCACTCATCCTACATCTCTTGTTGATTTCTTTGTCCTGAGGCATTGTTATGCTCTCTGTGAACCTCTGAATGCCATCCCAACTTGATTCCAAGCTCCTGAGATCTTGTGCCTTTCATTTCCCAGGATTCCCTTCTGTGGTGGTTACAGAGATGTGCCATGAGGCAGCTGGGAATGGCAACTGTGTCTGGCTCACTGAGCTTTTGTGAGCTTCAGGGAGGTAGGTGTTAGCCAGTGTTTGGCAAGCAACTGAGTGGTATTTTCCAGTGAGGGCAGGTATTTGACACAGATGCTGATAGAAAGGATTGATTCTTGGGTAGGGTGTGGGAAAGAGTATAGATTTCATAAAAAAAGAACCAAGTTCAAGTCCCCACAGTACTATTTATAAATTTTGGCTGTCTCTTGAACTCTCTGTTTATTTGTAAGACAAATAGATCCAGCCGTGCCGTAAAAATCAGATGTGTATGTAAATCCTATAGTTAGTATTCAATGTATTGAAGGTATGATAATGACCACCTAGGCACACACTAGTAGCTCAGTAAGTCCTGGTTATTTCCTAACCCGAGAGAAGCTCCATACACTGATCATTTGTTACCTCAGGGTCTCACACAACCTCCCTGGTTCACATTATCAGACTAGCCATGCTTACATAAAGGTTTTAAAGGATTTATGGGCCTGCCACTTACAGACTAAGATTCTGCTCTCACTTCTGCTCCAGCAGAAGCCCACCAAAGGTCTCTGACACATCGCCCTCAGCTCATCCACCTCCTTGCCTCTTGCCCCAAGGCCTTGCTCTGTTCTCTGACTTTGCTGAGAACAGTTAATGAAGAGGAAGCCTCAGATCTGTGTCCCTGTTCTTTGCTTTTGTATTGTGTTTTGTTTTGCTTCATTTTTGCACTTGAAAACAGCAGAGGGCCTAGATTTTCTCCAGGCAGCATAGAATGAACAGGATTTAATTACTGCTGAAGGGCTGGTACAAAAGGTTATCCAACAATGCGCGATCTTATTTGGCACTGAACTTTGAAGCTGAGAATTATGGATCGTGGAACAAGATACAACTGTCGGCTGCTGTCCCAGAGCCGGGAATATAGAATTTAGAAGAAACTGGGTTAGAGCCGACGGGACCTCTCAGGGAGGTCAGGAAGAAACTAACTAGTCATCCATAAAGCTGTCGGAGTAGTTATTTGAAGGAAAAGGCTGAGGCTTCTCTTTCGTGTTTCTAAAAACTTCAAATAAAAATAGACAATTCTGCATTGACAGAGATGTGAAATGGCCAGCAATTGAGGGCATCAAACTCCGAAATAACACTGACGTATCCCATCATCACTCTGAGGAAAAACTGTGAAATTGGTAGCCACAGCCCAGGCTTGGGAGATGGTGAACGAAGGAAAAATTTTTTTTCTCATACTTATCTCAACCAACAAGAGAAATGGGATGATCAGGGTCTGAGGAAGGTAAGGAAGTCATGACACCACTGTTATAAGTGCAGGCTGGAGCTGGGAGCCAATATCCACCATTTCTTCAGTTTTACCTTGAAGAGGCAGAGCTTGGTCGTCTGCTGACTTCAGAGAATTGTACCTCTCATCTTCCTTTGCTAACTGGCAGACTGGTTGGCATTTTGTGATATGGCGTCTGAAGATATAAGCTGGGTTTTGGTAAAATTGGAAAGTGAGCACACAGGTTCTCCTCCCTGCCAATACATGAGTGAGTATTGTTATTCAATCCTCTTCTCTTACCAGGCATCCAATCTGTTTAATAGTAGTGGAACTAGATAGAGCCTCTGAAATCTAGCTGAGTCTTGCTACCTACTGGCCAATGGACCTTGGGGAAGTTCTTCAAAGACAGAATTTATTCTCTCTTCTCTGTCACCAGGGCCTTCTACAGTGCTGCAACTGGGATTATCAAGTTTGTCCTGGCTTCTTAATCTAGTTTATATGTATATTCCATGGCAGGAACCTCACTCTCTCTAAAGTAGCTCACAGTATCTTTGGACAGGTCTTGGACTATTACAAAGGTTTCTCTTTGGGTAGAATGAAAAGTTTGCAAATCTACTGATTTGTCAGGCCCATGCAAAGCATTGCCGTTAGTACTTATAAAACTGTAACATTTCCTTGGATGCTCATTTTTAACAAAAACATATTCATTTGGCTACAAGGATGACCTTTTCTGCCTCCTTACCTCTCCATGCTGGAAGTCTTCATTTCCTGATGCCTGCTGCTAATATAGGACACATGTTGAAATGTTTATGCTAATTAAGCTTTGATTGGAATCTCAGAAACAAGTTAAAAATGACAAGTTTTATCCCATTGATGAATTAATTAATGAAGTCACTGTTATATTATTTGAAATCAGCCCTCTGATTTATACGGAAGGCAGGAGAATTTCCTACTCTAAAACCTAGTAGTTTTTATACCGAAAGATGTGGAGGAGTGACATGTTTTCAGGAGGAAGTACTGAAGGATGAAGAGGGATCATGCTTTTGGTGAATAAGTGACTAGCAATGGTGAATTATAAAAGCAGGCATTTCTTCATGTAACTGTGTGCATGAATGAGGAGGAGGTATTGAAAGAGCAGGTGATAGAGTAAGATTACTAGCCTATGTCTGTGGTTCTAGTATGCTACAACTTTCCCAGCTGAGCCCTGTTTAGAATTGCAGCTCTTCTATGGTGTCTAAGTGTGTATTAGTCAGGGTTCTCCAGACAAACAGTACAAATGTATATATGAATTGGCTCACACTATTATGGAGGTTGAAAGTCCCAGCATCTGCTGTCTGCAAGCTGGAGACTTAGGAAAACTGATGTTACAATTCTAGCCTTTGAAGGCCTGAGAACCAGGCGAATCAATGGTATATGTATTAGTCTAAAGATAGGAAAAGACAGATATCTGAGCTCAAAGAAGCAAAAAGGTGAATTTCTCCTTCCTCTACGTTTTGTTTTATTTTTGATTTTCAAAGAATTGGATTACACCCATCCACACCAGGGAGAGCCATCTTTTTTAAGGAGTCCACCAACTCGAATGTTAATTTCATCCTGAAACGCCCTTACAGACACATCCAGAAAGAAGGCTTGAGCTTGGCAGCTGTTGGCCTAAGTAAGTTGACACATAAAATGAACCATCACACAATGTGTCTTGGATAGCATCCTGGGCAGGCCAGTCATTGTCCACAATGGATCAGCGCCCTGAAAGAATCCCACTTTTTAAAAAAATATTTTTAAAAAACTGGTTAGGGAAAAACATACATATTTTCAAGAAAGTAAACATGAAGGAGCCTAGCTGCTCAGAGAATTAGGCCTTTCTTTTGAATTGACCACTGGAAACTATATCATGAGAAGCTCAATAAAAAGTGGGAACGTTGAGACATAGAGTGACCTACCTAGTTCAATAGCCTCAGATGGCAGAGTATCCTAAAGGCAAGGGGCTTGCCCCAAATCACACAGTCTGCTCATGGCCAAATGAGAACAAACACATATTTCCATATCTGGTGTAGGCTCTTCCTACTATTTTGATTATATTAAACGATGCATTGTAATAAAGTCAGCAAAAAATAATAATTCAAGGAAATTGATGTCTGAAGACAAGACATGAATTGCCTGGGGCCACCCAACAAATTATGACAGAGACAGGCTCTTAGCCAAGACACCTACCAAAGCCATCAATGAGCAAACTCAGACTTTGTTTCTGCTGGCTTTTCTAGTCTCTAAGTTAATGCTTAAAATAAGAGTTCTAAAATAAGTGTCCCTAATACATGACAGTTCACACATTCACAAGTCATGTATTTCACTTTGGTCAATCAGGCTGAAAAAACACTTTTGTCATCAATGACTATGACTCAGATAGACCTTGTATCAGTAGTAATTCCTGATGTTGCAAGTCCTAAGACTCGAAAGTCTTTAACAGATGCACTAATATTCTTTCTTCATAGGGAAAATAACCAGAGTTTAATATAGTTTAAATCTAATAAGCATATAATTTGGATTTTAGATATGCAAGCCATTATGCTTGGTGCTGAATAAAATATAAAAATAAGTACATTTTAGACCTTGCATTCTATGGACTGACTGTGTATCTACGGAAATAGAAGCGGGGAAAAAGTAAATTTGATACAAAGCAGAATGAAGCCTGTTCTCCAGGAGAAGTACGTACGGGAGGCTGTGGGAGTTTCAAATTTGGAAAAATTTAATGGGCCATGAGTATCTGAGAACCTGCATGAAACACGTAGTATTTGTGTAAAGCTTAAAGAATTAGTGAGTTTGTTTATTGGAGAAAAGGGAAAGGTAGTCATTTTAGGCCAGAGGACCAGTGAGGAAAAAGACCTATGTGCAAGCAAAAGAAAAGCCTATATGGGTGAAGTACAAATAAGTACTGAAGACAATGATATTATTTCTCTCTCTCTCTCTCTCTCTCTCTCTCTCTCTCACACACACACACACACACACACACACACACACACAGGATTTAAGTTTATAATCTACTTCAAATGCCAAGATATACATGTGGAGGTCAGATAAAGACAAATTCTTTGTGTAATGAATAATTATTATATAGAATAATTGAGAATGTGCTAAGCATGTCTCCTTTCTGGTCCTAAAATGATACAATTATAGCCTGATAGCCTGTGGCTACAACACAGTGATAGTAAATGTTAAGAAAGGCTCATATTACTTTTGCTACATGCTCTCAGATAGCCATTATATTAAAGGAATAGATAAATTTAGCATGGACCCGTTATTTAAATGATTGGCAATTCACTATTTACGTGCATTTGGCAGGAAACATATTTAATTTCTGGCTTCACACTGCAACAGAGTCTTTATAATTCACACCAGATTTGGAACCTATTCAGAAACACTTAGTTAAATTAATGAGATATTACCTACATCTGTTTTTCAATAGCTTTAGTCATGCCACCCAACGGAAGTCATTATCTTGGAGACCCTATTAGATCAAAACCCACCTCAGGGACACATTTATCTAATTGTAAAGAGTAGCACACAAAGGATTGAAGCAATTCCTTTTGCGAGCTCTACGTAATGCACACTTGCTATGTTTATTTTAAGTTGGGGTCATAAACTTAGCTAATAGGTGCCAGGATTTGTATGTTCATTGACATTTTACATTCACGCCCTTCATAGTTTAGTCAGCACACTTTTCTTTTGTACATACACTATGAATGGAAGCTCAGCAGAGATTGGCTAAATGTAATATTATGCTAATGAAAATAATCATAAGATTAGTGTTCAATGGTCTTTCATTGTTATGAGGTAAATGTTTTATGTGCCCTTCTCACAACATTGCAAAATATTCCCTTCTAAGCAGGTTAGTAATTGTATCACATTCAGCTATATTTTTAGACTCCAGGTAATGAAAGGTTTGCTTCCTAAGACAGCCTTCAATGTGAAACACTTATAACTGTTACAATATCCCATTCGATATTTTTATATGTAAATATTCTCATGCCATTCAGAAAAAAATAAAATGATATAATATGGGAATATAATATCAATATTATATAGTCATCGTTCACCATAAAACATTCTTCTCATATTAGAAAGAAATAAATGCTAACTATAAAGATGGCATCTTCTATTAGGTTTCCTTACTGCACTATATCCTGTAATATCAGAAAGTATCAATACAAAACTTTGTCGAATTAAATGATAAATTTTTCACTCAAGAGCTGAAGAGCTACTCTAACTTTGATATATTATGATTGGTCATAAGAACAAGTACCATTTTTGTTTTTACTTATATCCATAATATCAGAAAAAGGATTTTCTTCCTTGAAAGCCCTTTAAAGATAAAAACATACTTTACACACTATATCCAGGAAGAGATACTTTTTAAATTCATTTTTGCAATAATTAAAAAAAATTAATGTTTCGATTACAGTTGGCATACAATATTATATTAGTTTCAAGTATATGACCTAGTGATTAGACATTTATATAACTTATGAAGCAATCACTCCAATAAATGTAATACCCATCTGACACCATACTAATTATTATAGCATTATTGACTGTATTCTTTATGCTATACTTTACATCTCCATGACTTTTGTAACAACCAATTTGTTCTTCTTAATAAGAGCACATTTTATTTGTTTAAAAGAAAAGGAAAATGGAAGAATGGTCAGTGTCATTTGTTGAAGGGCAAGACAAAAAGTTTCCTGTAGGAAAAGTAAAATCCTGAATCTGCCAGTTTTCACTCCTCAAACTCTGTCAAAGGTTTTGGCCCACCCAGCAGGTATTATGGAGACATCATCAGGGTTCATTTAGAGATCAAGGCCTGGACATCATTAGTTCCATTTCCAGCCTTGCGTCTTCTGCTGCTGGAATTGGGGAGTCGAAGAAAGTTAAGAACATGCACTGTTCAGCACAAGTTCTCCTGGGCAAAATAGGAAGTAGAGCACAGCACCCAGATCTCGGTGAATAAGGAAACTGTTTCTACTAAGTCCCAAAGGGGTACCAAGGAACAGACAAGGCTTGCCCTAGGAATGGAGATCTTCGATTCCGGATTGGGTAAGAGACAATGTTTCACATTCTATGCCATTCCATTCATTTTGCACATTAGTCTCCCCGTGCCCAGCTCCATAGCATGCATTTCCACGTTAAGTCTAGTGCAATAAAGCAGGAAGAGTTTTGTAATCATTAGGAAGAAAATTCGAAGTAAGCTTTTCTTCTATTTTCTTTTGCTCTTAAAACTAAAATTCTACACACTTTGTCAATTCCAAAGACAGAGACAACTAATCCTTCTAACAGAAATCATCAGGATTTCTTAAGCATGAAAATGAATAAGAGAGAGGGGGAAGAGGATATCTGCATGAAAGTTAATTTTATCATATTGAAGCATAAATTGTGACCTGGCAGTTCCTTCTGCAGTTTAATAGAACTGGCAGCAGGCACCAGGACTTAAGCAGACCTTGTATAATAAGAAGCAAAGACAAATCGGTGTGAAGGACAGGGAGAAGGGCATTACTGCTTTCCTCCTGGAAGATTAAAAATAGTAAAATATTGCAACCAGAATTTATCTAAAGGGAGATACTATCTCAGAAAGAAAAAAAAAAA
>NW_011888809.1:3590480-3622247 GCF_000151845.1 Pteropus vampyrus
TTTTTTTTTTTTATGTGAGAGATTAATAGAAATTCTTCAAAGGTCGAAGGAAACTAACAAAACAGTCTTACCTTACTGATTAAATATGTAATCTGCTTCTCTTCAACCAGCTTTTCTTTTGGTCTAAAGATTTACATCTTTACCTACCAAACTTGCTCCATCAACGGAGGGATAATTTTTGTTGCTCTGTACATGAAACTACCTCTTGAGCTTTATTCCCTCATTACCCTTGAAGCCACCCACCAACATCTGGTCCTTGTGACATTTCCGATGACTTCACTTGTCTCCAAAGTGGCTCTACTGCCTCTACTTCCTTCTCCTCCAGCCCAAAGAGAAGAGTAAACCAAACTACCTCACCAATAGCATTTTCACCTCATTATCACCTTGCTTAAGAAGATATCATAGCTCTCTTTGCCCTGTGAACACAATTCTGACCTCCTTCCCCAGCTTCTAGGGCTCGTTGGAAGCTGGACTCAGAGTCACACAGTTCAGCAGATTTCATATCAGGCCAATGTGGACATGCTCCCTTTGCTCAGAGGAGACCAGGCCCTTCTTGTCCCTCCTGTCATTTTTGATCTCTTATCTCTGTTCCCATCTATGAACACATATGAAACACAAACACACAGACAGAATGTTCCATTCTTACCTTTGGCTACATGAAGCAACAGATACTTTGAAGAGATAAAAGATGATCGAGCAGAAAAAAATCATTCCTTCCTTCTTTAGGGGTTTGCTTCTTTTTAATTCTAAACCACCAGAGTGCCTTTCTGATAAATGCCTGAATAAGAGGGTATTAGCTTCTCACAGAATTGTATTTCAGAACATAAGTTTTAAATCGTCTTTTTATTTTATTTTATTTTATTATTTTATTTTATTTTTTTTAGAATCAACTTGAGAAATGGCTCTCTAAAGAATATCTCTGGATGTTTTGTACAACTTTTATAGATGACATCCACTGTACTAACTAGCATTTGTATTATTTAAAAAATCTGTCATAATAAATATATATCTTAATTATAGAAAAGTCTCTCTTTTAAAGACACTTTATTATTTAATACATTTATTTGTCTTTTGTTTTGATAGTCAGAAAATTTAGTTCAGATTTGATTTTCATTTTTAGTAGCTTCTAAACAACAGTTTTTAAAACAATTATCTCCAAAACCCACCCCATTTCTTTCATTGCTTAGCTCTTACTATTATGCCTCTATTTAAACATTTTCTTGCACCCTTGTAATCTCTCAGAAGTTGTTTCTCAAATTCACTATGAGAGATCTAAATGGTAAATACATCCCTGTGCAGATGTTTATTTTTTCTTTTTGACTGCAGATCAATATTGTTATTTCTCTTGAAAAACCCAGTGCAGACTCACTGAAAAACAATGAACACAACAGGGGAGTCTTTGTAGTATAAAGCACTCTGGTTCCCAAAGTTCCAGCCTCCTAAGGACTTTGCGTCCTGTGGTTGCCCCTCCTCTCTCCTACATTCAGTCTCTCTTTCCTGGATCTTTTCTGTCACTATTCAAACATGTACTAATATCTCCCCAAATAAGCAGACAAAAGAAACACTTCTGCTAGATTTACCCCCTGTCCAGCTACTGAACAAATTCTCTCTATTCCTTTTCATGGTCATATTGGCTTTTATTGCATACTGTGGGACTTTTTCTTTGTTCCCAGCAACATCAGCTCACTCCAATCTAGCTTCTACCACATCATCACTGAAACAGTTCTTGTGTGGTCACTAGTGACTTTCATATTAGAAGAGCTCATCTCTGTCTCCACCTTTCTCAACTCATCATTTGATACTCTCTTGAAATATTTACCTATCTTAGCTCTTTTGAGAAAAGTCTTTTCTGTTTTTGTTTTTTTTTTCTTTCTACTACCTAGCTAAACACTCCTTCTGGGCCTCTTTGGCTGGCTTATCCTCCTCTGTCTCTAAATGTTTGGTGTCTTGGATTTTAGTCCTGGACCCTCTTCTCTTCATTCTCTAAACTCTCTCTTAGATCATTTAAGTCGTTGTCATGTATGTATTTACCATTTATGCTGATAAATTTCAAATTTATGTCTTCATCTAAGATTGCAAGTTTAAGCTTCCATCATATATACTGAACTTAACTAACTTTTTGATCTCTTCCTCCTGGTTGTTTCATAGAACCCTCAAAGTTAGCACTCAGCTCTGTACTAGCAAGTTAATTACATTATTTTATGTAGTTTTCTTTAAAAATCCTTAAATCTATTTCCCATTTTATTGATTTAAAAATTGAGACTTTGAGAAACTGAAATATTCATCCGTAGCTCATGGGATTATAAAAACAGTACAAGCACTTTGGCAGTTTTCTTAAAATGTTAAACATATGTCTAGCATATGATCCAGCCATTCTACATCTAGATATTTACCCAGAAGTTATGAGAGTATATATCTACATGAAAATTTGTATATAAACAGTTATAGACTCTTTATTCATAATAAATCCAAACTGGAAACAAACCAAATGTCTGTCAATAGGTTAATGGATAAACAAAATGGGTTACACTCATACAACAGAATGGTACTCAATAATAAAAAGGAAAGAAATACTGATACACAATAATACTGATGAATCTCAAAAGTCAATATGCTAATTTAAAGTATCTGATATAAAAACTACATACTGTAAAATTCTATTTATTAAAAAAATCTAGAAAATAAAAACTAATCTGTAGTTATTGAAAGTAGATCAGTGGTTTCTCAGAGCCCAGGGTGGAGGAAAGGATGGATTGAAAGACAGCACAAGGAAATTAGGGGTAGATGGTAATGTTCTGTATTTTGGCTGTGACATTGTTTTCACTGGGTGTATATATTTCTCTGGTTTCATGGATGCATATATCTGTCAAAACTCATCAAAGTTTAAACTTTTAATGGGTAGAGTCTACTCTATATAAATCAAATGTCAATAAAGTTGTTTAAAAGAAACCCTAAAGCTTTGAAAATCTGAATAAGTTGATTAAAGTTTCATAGCTTTTATAACAGACTTAGAATCACAAAGCTCATGCTTTTAGCTACTCTGGATTACTGCCTTAAAATTCTTGACTGTTTGACATAAGAAAATATAAATTAAATTGTAAACTTATTCAGAGCAATGTGAACATAGATCATTTATATGCGGGGGCAACCTACATTATGCTAAATGCATGGCAGATTAGTAAACCACATTCTTAGTCAAGAATTTATTGATGTGTGATTAATTATCTTTGATCACAATAATATCTTCTATTCTACATGCAAACTCCATTAAGAATTTATCTGATGTTGTTCCTCTTGACTCTGGGTCAATTTATGACTATTTCAATAAAAGGAGTACAGTAGAAATGATGCTATGTGACTTCTAAGGCTTCATCATAAGAGATGATACAGTTTATGCCTTGTCTCCAAGAATATTTACACTTGGAGTTTCAACCTGACATGGAAGAAATCCATCAGCAATGAGGTTCTAGGTTGTAAAGAAGGCAAACCACATAAAGAGGCTATATGTAGACAAACTGGTTGATATTCAAATTATTCAAGTCATCTCAAGCAAGGCACCAGACACATAAGTAAGCAATCCTTCTGATGATTCTAGTCCTCAGATATTGTGTCTTCTTGTCAGAGGCCATAGACACAATGGAGCAGAGATCAATCATTCTTGCTGAGCCCTGTCTCAGTTCCTGTCTTACAAAAATCTGTGACCATAAAAAATTCAATATATTAAGCTGCTAAGTTAATTAGTATTAAATAGAGCATAAATTTAGTACTACAGGTATGATTCTGCTGTTGTAAAAACTTGAAACGTATGGTATTAGCTTTGGAACTGGGTACCTGATATAAGTCGAAAGGTCCTTTCATGTTAGTTATGCAAATTATATTAGTTAAATCAAAAAGAAACTTGAGACTTTTAATGAAATCTAGAGGGTTGCAGAAAGGTTAGAAGTCAAGGCTGTCAAGACACAGAGGAAATTGTTATTGGAGGGTGGAAAATAAAAGAACTCCTGTATGTAGTAGCAGAAGTTTTAGCAAAACTATCATCTGTGTTGATGTGAAAAGTACAATATTTACCTATATTAAGGAATGAATTTGACTAAGGAAATTTTCAGGCATTTTTTAAAAGTACCTACTGATTTCTTTCAGCTTTATATAAGAAGATATAGGGAGGAAAGAGGTCAACAACAACAACAACAACAACAAAAACAGCTATATTTTCAAGCAAAGTTTAGGGGAAATATAAAGGAGCCGGAACTTGCTAGGTTCAAAAACAAAGCTGTTTTGCACCCCATGTTTTTTTCAGCAAAAGTTTTTTTTTTTCTAATAAACTTTATTTTTAAAGCAGTTTTAAGATCGCAGCAATATTGCGTAGAAGATATAGGTATTTTCCATTTGCCTTCTTTCCCCTCACATGTATATAGCCTCTCTCATTATTGGCATCCACCACCAGAGTGGTACATTTATCACAACTGGTGACTCTATATTGATTTATGAGTATCAGCCAGAGGCCATAGTTTACATTAGGGTTCATTCTTGGTGTTGTACTTTTTATGGATTTGAGCAGATGTTATAATGACTTGAATCTTTCATTATAGTATCAGACACAGTTTTTCAATTTGTTAAGCTTTTTACTTGTTATTAGCATGGAGTGGAGAATTCCAAGCTTCTTTCATGACAGACAGGAAACAGGAAGACCTTGCAGTACAGAAGTTTTGTTCTGTATCTTTTTTTCAAAGTAAGAATGGAGCTCAGGGAAAAATAAAACTGAGGGTACCATCAGAAATATGTCTTAGGATAAAGATGAAGCAAAAGTGCAAAAGTGTTAACTGTAAAACCCATGTGTGCAGAGGTTTGTTAGGAGTTTTAAAGGGATGGTGAGGGAGTAGAGAGGGAGAGGGGTGGCTCAACTGAAAACTTACAAAGGATTGGTCACTGTAAGTGTGATCGGGCCAGCTGTGTCCACTAAACTGACAATTTTTGAAGTTAGGGCTCTATCCTCTTATAGAGACGGGAGATAGAAGTTCTATCCTTCCTGATGATTACATTTCAATGGAGTAGCTCTCAGGTCCTTGAGCAAGACACTCCTGAGTCATAAGAGGTACATGTACATCTCAAAAGAAGCAAGGAAAGTTTCACAATTGCAAGCCCTTTATAGTAATTGCTCTAAGAAAGAGGTTAGGGGCCTGCTTTCAGATGTCCTCTCGGACAAAGAGTAAATTCTCCTGGTGGCCTTCAGCTTTCTCAGGCAAGCATTTTAATGGCAGGCCGGGGTCATCCTAGGGACCCAGCCTTAAGCTTCTAGAGATGGCGCTGGCTGGAATTTGTTCCTCTTGATGAAGAGGTTTGAACAGAGTCATGCTGTGCCGAGAGTTTTACAGTTCTAAGGGGACAAGTGTATTTTAAATGTGAGAGAAACAGAAATAATTTATGGCCAGAGGTCAGACTGGCCATTTTAAAATATAGCCTGCAAAATGTCTGATATTCCTACTACCAAGAAAGGGGTATAGTTACCCTTCTCTTGAACCCGGGTAAATTTGTGACTGTTGTGACTAATAGAATATGGCGGAAGTGATGCCGCAGACTCCCAAGCCCAGGCCGTAAAAGTCTTCACCCTCTGGAGCAGTCACTCCTGGAGATATAATTTTCTGTGTTAGAATAATGTGGACAATAACTTCCAGAAGAACAGAAGGTTGACTAGAGGAGAGAGTATAAGATGATTACTAGGTACCACTAAGAGAGCAGTTGACATACAGGTCTCTCAACTAGTATTGTTAAAATGAATGAAAGCTGATTGAATGTATGAATTAATGAATGGATCACTTTGTAGTAGATCATACTGTGTCTGAACTGGAGCAAATTTGAAATAAAAATAAATTTAAATAATTAATGATAAATTCCTGAATAGTACATTTAAAACAGGAAAAAATAAATGGATCTTAAGTTGTATAATTAATGGTCATCTTAGTACCTCTGAAGCTATTTAAAACTTTTCTACTGAAAAAAAAGGCCAGTTGCCATGAACCAGAATAGAATGGTTTTGATTCGTGATCGTTATTATTATCCTATAAGTATTTGTTGTGTGAATGAATAACTCACTTTTATTTAATATGCATGTGTGTCAAGCCTTGCAAGGAGAGTATTTTCATGCATCACGCACTGAAATAGTAGATACTTATTTAAAAGCCCATTACACAGATAAGAAAATTCTTTACTTTGCCCAAGGAAGAAGACTGGGATTTAGGACAGGTTTTAATATGTCTTTACTCCAACTTTTAAAAAGTGTTTTCTTTCAAAACACTCCACATTCTTTTTTTTTAAATACGTTATTTTATTTTAACCACTGATAAAATTAACTTTGGAAACTTGCATCCTAAAAAGACAGTTAATTAAACTTTCCTCACATGGTTGCACAGCTTACTCCCAAAACACCTTTATGTCTTTACCCAAATATCACCTTCCCAATGAGACCTTCCTTGAATGCTCCATTTAAATTGTATCCCTCATTCTTGACATTCTCATTCTCATTTAACCTGATTTTTTAAATAGCACTGATCACCTTTAGCACATTATATATGTTACTTGTGTTTTTTATGTGTCTCCCAGCTTCAGAACATAAAGTTTCCAGGGTCAAGTGTTTTTATCTATTTCCTTCACTGATGTGTATCTAGAACTTCTAGAATAGCACCTGAGACATAAGTGTTCAATACGCAGTTGCTGAATGGATGAATGTGTGCAGGCACCATGGCGTGTGCTGCGTCTAAGATGGTGCATGGGACAAAAGTCCTGGCAGCAGGAACTTCACCCTGGAGCAGGAGAAAAATTAGTAGAGGAGACTTTGTACTATGTTTCAGTAGATTAATTTAGCTCAGTCAACTCTTTCTTCCTTCTTAAGGGACTAATGGTTGTGTTCTTCATTTCCCCAGCATTGTCTAGCTTTTCTCCAGTGTTCCTATTTACTTGGTTCAATTTTTCACTCTTATTTCCTCAGTAAAATCTTTCATGGGAAGTAATTAAATTGGAAAGGAAAATCTCTCTTTCAATGAAGACAAAATATAGGCCAGTGTTTTTTTCTTTCTGCAATTTTAGCAAACCCTTATATCATCTTTTGTGGCTTAAATCCACAATTATCGGAGCCATTCCTTACCCACAGACCACTCATTCACCTACCTTTAAGTTTCATCAAACTTTATTTGACCTGTGTTCATTCATGGGGTTTTTGTCTGTTCCTGCCCCACGTTTTCATTATTGCATGTTTCCATTCTTAGATATCACCCTCAAACAGCAACAAACGATATAGGTAATCCAGAAAACTAGATGTGTCTGGTTTACTCCAAATTTGTAAATGATTATTTCCTCTTGCAACAAACTATTCAAATGGACATTTCAGAGTATGTCAAGTTAGTACAAGAGAATATTCACTTGAGAAGATAAAATTGGAGATAGAGATCAGATAGACTGAGGACATTTAAAGAACAGTAAGTAAAACTTGCAGTATGAATTATGACCTCGATTTTGGCAAGACCTTCAAAATAACAAATGTAATAGGAGTTAAGTTTTTTAATCATCCAGAATGCCAGACACATGGGCGTACATGCTCTCTCTCTCGCTCTCTCTCTCTCTCTCACACACACACGCTCACACACACACACACACACACACACTTACCCCATCACAAGGAAAAACAGCACACATGTTACATATAATAACAAGATGACAGAGACGCTTTTTCTTTATTCTCAAGAATAAAGAAACTAGTAAGAAGAGTGCAGAACTGTCAGAAAGAAGTAGGTAACTCAGATTCTGGAGAGTTCTTTGGGTTAATGGCAGTTTCACAATAAGGTATTTTATTCTTATTTAATTGTATCGTATTTTATTAGTACATTTCTGTCTGTTTTAGTTATTTATCTTACATTACCCAATTTTGATTTTAATTTCCCCCACTGTCAGGCTATATGCAATTTCAGGTATTTTTATAATCCATTCTAGTATGTCTTTATTATACCTTTACAACATGTACTTAAAGATGACTTTATCTTTCTTTATTTTCACATTCTCATGTGGTCATCTTTTCCAAATAAAAATAAAATTTGTTTTATTCACTTACGAAAAACAAAATAAAAACAAGCAAGTAAAAATACCTGTAGAATTTTAATAGGACTGTGCTCAATTTCTAAAATACTTCATATGTAGTATAGTAAATTAGAGAACTTTCTAATCTAATATACCAATAATTAATAAGCTTAAAAAATAAAAACACGTTCCAATGGAAAATCATTTGGTAAAATTTAACCACTATTTTTTGGGACTATTAATTGCATGTTAATTTTTATTTTTCTATTAGAGTTGACATTCCATATTATTTTATATTAGTTTCAAGTGTACAGCATAGTGGTTAGACATTTATATAATTTACTAAGTGATTCTCCTCCTCCCTTAATTAGTCTAGTACCCATCTGGCACTATACATAGTTACTACAATATTACTAACTATATTCCCTGTGCTGTACTTCGCATCCCCATGACTATTTTATAACTAACAATTTGTACTTCTTAATCCCTTCACCTTGTTCACCCAGTCCCTCAATCCCCTCTCCCATCTGGCAATCACCAGTTTGTTCTCTGTATCTATTAGTCTGTTTTTCTTTTGTTTGTTCATTTATTTTGTTCCTTAGATTCTACAAATAAGTAAAATTATATATTACTTGTCTTTCTGTCTGGCTTATTTTACTTAGCATAATACCCTCTAAGTTCATCCATGTTGATGCAAATGGTAAGATTTCATTTTTTATGGCTGAATAATATTCCGTTGTATATCTGTACCACTTCTTTATCCAACCATCTATCGATGGGCACTTAGATTGCTTCCATATTTTGGCTATTGTAAATAGCACTGCAGTGAACATAGAGGTTCATAGATTTTTATGAACTAGTGTTTTGGTTTTCTTTGAATAAATACTCGGAAGTGCAATTGCTGGGTCATAAGGTAATTCTATTTTTAATTTTTTGAGGAAACTTCTAACTGTTTTCCATAGTGCTGCACCAATTTGCAATCCCACCAACAATGTATGAAGGTTTCCTTTTCTCCACATCGTCTCCAACACATTTTTTTTTTGACTTACTGATGATAGTCATTTTGACAGATGCGAGGTGATATCTCACTGCAATTTTAATTTGTATTTCTCTGATGATTAGTGACATCGAGTATCATTTCATATGTCTATTGGCCATGTATATGTCCTCTTTAGAGAAATGCCTATTCAGATCATCTGCCCATTTTTTAATAAGCTTTATTTTGGTATTGAGCTGTATGAGTTTTCTATAAATTTTGGATACTAACCCCTTATCATCGGCAAATACCTTTTCCCATTCAGTAGGTTGTCTTTTTGTTTTGTCGATGGTTTCCTTTGCTGTGCAAAAAAATTTTAGTTTGATGCAGTCCCATTTGTTTATCTATTTTGTTTGTTTGTTTGTTTCCCCCTGAGGAGATATATCAGAAAAAAAGACTACTAAGAGCAACGTCAGGGAGTTTACTGCCTATGTTTTCTTCTAGGAGTTTTATGATTTTGGGTCTTACATTAAGTCTTTAAATGTAAGTCTTTGGGTTTTGTTTTTTTTTTCTTGTATATGGTATAAGAAGGAAATTTGGTTTCATTTTTTGCATGTATCTGTCCAGTTTTCCCAACACCATTTATTGAATAGATTGTCTTTACTTCATTGTATATTCTTGCCTCCTTTGTCATAGATTAAGTGACCATATAGATGTGGATTAATTTCTGGGCTCTCTATTCTGTCATTGATCTATGTGTCTGTTTTTATTCCAGTACCATACTGTTTTGATTACTATAGCCTTGTAGTATAGTTTGATAGCAGATAGTGTGACACCTCCAGCTTCGTCCTTCTTTCTCAAGGTTGCTGTGGCTATTCGGCATCTTTTATGGTTCCACGTAAATTTTAGGATTATTTATTCTAGTTTTGTGAAAAAATGCCATTGACATTTTGACAGGGATTGCATGGAATCTCATGATTGCTTTGGGTACTATAGACATATTAATGATGTTAATTCTTCCTATCCATGAGTACAGTATGTGTTTTCATTTATTTGTATCTTCTTCAATTTCTTTCTTCAGTGACATAATTTTCTGAGTACAGGTCTTTTACTACTTTGGTTAAATTTATTCCTAGGTATTTTATTTATTTTTTTTTTTTGATGCAATTGTAAATGAGATAATTTTCTTAGTTTCTCTTTCTGATAGTTAATAATTAATATATAAAAATGCAACTGATATCTGAATATTAATTTTGTATCCTGCTACTTTACTCAATTCATTTATCAGTTCTAACAGTCTTTTGGTAGAATCTTTAGAGTTCTAAAGATTCATCCATTAATAAGGACAGTTTTACTTTTTCTTTTCCAATTTGGATGCATTTCATTTCTTTTTCTTGTCTAATAGCTGTGACTAGGGCTTTCAATACTGTGTTGAGTAAAAGTGGTGAAAATGGACATCCTTGTCTTGTTCCTAATCTTAAGGAAAATGCTTTTAGCTTTTCCCTGTTGAGTATGATGCTAACCATGGGTTTGCTATATATGGCTTTTATTATGTTGAGGTATGTTCCTTCCATTCTCATTTTTATTATAAATGGATGCTGGATTTGGTCAAATGCTTTTTATGCATCTATTGATATGATCATATGATTTTTATCCTTCAATTTGTTAATGTGGTGTATCATATTAATTGATTTGCAGATATTTAACCAACTTGCATCCCAGGAATAAAACCAACTTGATCATGGTGTATGATCTTTTTTATGTACTGCTGAATTTGGTTTGCTAATATTTTATTGAGGATTTTTGCGTCCATGTTCATCAAGGATATTGGTATAAATATATATTAATGTCTTTGTCTGATTTTGGAATCGGGATAATAGTAGCCTTGTAGGATGAGCTTGAGAGCCTTCCTTCCTCTTGAAATTTTTGGAATAGTTTGAGAAGACTAGGTATTAATTCTACTTTGAGTATTTGATAAACATCTGGTCCAGGACTTTTGTTTATTGGGAGTTTTTTGATTACTGATTTTATTTCATTAGTAGGAATCGACCAGTTCAGATTTTCTGTTTCTTCTTTACTCTGTCTTGAGGGATTGTATATTTCTAGGAATGTATTCTTTTTTTCTCCAGATTGTCCAATTTGTTGGCATATAATTGCTTGTATTATTTTCCTATAATTTTTTGTATTTTTGTGGAGTCAGTTGTTACCTCTCCTCTTTCATTTATGATTTCATTTATTCAGGTCCTCTCTCTTTTCTCTTGCTGAGTCCGGTTAAAGGTTTATCAATTTTGTTTATCTTTTCAAAGAACCAGCTCTTTGTTTCATTGATTTTTTGTATTTTTTTAAGCCTCTTTTTTATTTCAGCTCTAATTTTTATTATTTCCTTTCTCTACTCACTTTAAGCTTTTTTTTTTTTCTTTTTTCTTTTTGATTATTTTCCCCCTCGTTCCTTTAGGTATGAGGTTAGATCGTTTATTTGAGCTTTTTCTTGTTTCTTGAGTTATGCTTGTATTGCTATGAATTTCTCTTTTAGGACTACTTTCATAGTGTCCCATAGCTTTGGGGTCACTGTGTTTTCATTTTCATTTGTCTCTAGGTATCTTTGGATTTCTTCTTTGATCTCGTTGTTAACCCATTCATCATTTAGTAGCATGTTATTTAGCCTCCATGTGTTTGTGTATTTTTAGGTTTTTTTCTTGTAATTGATTTCTAGTTTTATACCATTGCAGCCAGAGAAGATGCTTGGTATAATTTCAATCTTCTTAAATTTGCTGAGACTTGTTTTGTAGCCTAACATGTAGTCTATCTTGGAAAATGCTCCATGTGCACTTGAAAAGAATTTATTTTCTGCTGCTTTGAGGTGAAATGCTCTAAAAATATCAATGAAATCCATCTGTTCTAGCATATCATTTAAGGCTACTGTTTCCTTGTTGATTTTAGTCTGGAAGATCTGTCCATTGGTGTCAATGAGTTGTTAAAGTCCCTTCATATGACTGTGTTACTGTCAATCTCTCCTTTTATGTCTGTCAATATTTGCTTTATATATTTAGGTGCTCCTATGTTGGGTGCATATATATTTATTAGGGTCCATTTATAATAATCCCATCATAATTATGTAATGCCCTTCTTTTTCTCTTATTATAACCTTTGTTTTAAAGTTTATTTTATCTAATATAAGTATCACTACCCCAGCTTTTTATTTTTCATTTCTATGTGCATAAAATATATTTTTCCATCCCTTTGCTTTCAGTCTGTGTGTGTCTTTCGATATGAAGTGGGTCTCTTGTACACAGCA
Source organism: Pteropus vampyrus (assembly GCF_000151845.1). Classification (NCBI taxonomy): domain Eukaryota; kingdom Metazoa; phylum Chordata; class Mammalia; order Chiroptera; family Pteropodidae; genus Pteropus; species Pteropus vampyrus. Next base: position 3,602,816 of record NW_011888809.1, read on the forward strand.
CATGTATGGATCTTGTTTTTTTATCCATTTGTCTACCTTATGTCTTTTGATTGGTGCATTTAACCTATTTATATTTAAAGTGATTATTGAAAAGTACATAATAATTGCCATTTTATTATTCATAATTATGTTATATTTTTTCTTTCTCATCTCTGCTCAAAGAAGTCCTGCCAACATTTCTTGTAATACTGGCTTGGTGGTAGTAAATTCCTTTAGCTTTTACCTGTCTGGGAAACTCTTTATCTCACCTTCGATTTTAATTGCTAACCTTGCTGGATAGAATAGTCTTGGTTGTAGGTCCTTACTTTTCATGACTTCAAGCATTTCATGCCATTCCCTTCTGGCTTGCAAATTTTCTCCTGAGAAATCAGCTGACATTCTTATGGGAGTGCCCTTGTAAGCTGCCTTTCTCTTGCTGTTTTAGGATTCCCTCTTTGTCTTTAACCTTTGCCATTTTAATTATGATGTGTCTCAGAGTGGGCCTATTTGGGTTTACCTTGTTTGGAACTCCCGAAACTTCCTGGGGTTGTATGTATATTTCCTTTTCCTGGCACTGGAACACTGGAACCTCAGTGTGGAGCTCAGATTCCTCGCTCTTCTGGGGCTGGGGAAGGGGGGGAGCCTCTGCAGCCAAGATATCTGCCCCCTCAATGCTCAGCCACCACACGTAGGTGTGAAAACAGCCCATTTCATGTCCCTGCTCCTCTTAGTAGTCTCGATGTGATCTCCTCTTTATATTTCCTGTTATAGGAGTTCTGTTCAGCTAGTCTTCAAATTGTTCTGTAGGTTGACTGTCTCATAGTTTAATTTTAATGTGGTCATAGGAGGAGGCATGTACAGCATTTACCTAACCTGTCTTCCTGACTAGAACCTCAAAATTTAACCACTATTGACAATAATATTCATCTTGAAAAAACACATTACTTATATAAAATGATAAAGTTGATGTATATTAAATCATGAGTCTTTTTTTAACTTATAGGCTAAAATCCTAGGCATTTCTTTTTAAAAATAGATACATAAAATCATTTCTAGTTTTGTCATTTTATTTTAAGTATTAAAATCTTTTATTAGAATGGAAAAACATGAAGACGGATATTTAAAATAAGATTTAAATAGCAAAATGTGTCAAATTAATATGAAAAGCTAAAATATATTTGGGTTTTGCAAAGGGTTTAGTATTTCAGAAAATTCATAACATACATACATATTACAAAGCAATAATCTTCTAAAAAAAAAGGAAATTGGTATTTTATTCACATTAGCCACAAAAAAAAGGTAAAAAACATAAAAGTAGTCTTGATAAGACATACAGGAGAACTATGTAAATGCAGCTGTAAAATGTCACTTCAAGTTATCAAAGGTCTAAATAACTGGAGCAGCCATTTTAGTTAATATAAAAATGAAGTATACAAAATCTTTGTATTTTGCTTGAAATCCTTTGTGAAAATGAGCCAGAGAACACTTAAATAATGTAATTACGATTAGTCTGTATTTTATAAAGAACATATATTATTCGCAAGTTAGATATTGACATTCTTTTCTCCACAACTTAATGTTTAGCATTTTCCATTCTTATTTTTTCTATTGTTTTCTCTATTTCTTATTGTACTTTTTGATGCTTCCAATGATTATTCTAATTGTTCTATTGCATTTTTTTATTTATAAAAATGCATTGCCTTCTCTTTTTGAATTGTTCCAAAGACCCCTTTGTTTTTTTAAAAAAAATAGGGTTCAGAAGATCTCTAAAGTCTTTTTGTATGTAGTGTGGAAAATCTTTTCGAGTGAAATTTAGCTCTGATCCATTCTTGAATTGTTTTTCTTTTGTGCTACAAAATGTTTTCTTGTTCCCAAATTGACATTTGCTTTAAGTTTTCATTTGCACACATGTCCTTTGTATACTCTGTTAGTTGTTAATGTTTTCATTTGTCTGTATCAGGTGATGCTGACACTAGTGTAATTCAATCATAGCAGGCTGCTAATATTTCAGAAATTATTTATTAATTTTTCCTGATTTTCTTAAGCTTTTTTTCAAACCCAAGTAGCAGCCCTTTGGCAGGGAATTCAAGCTCATTGCTGAGAATATCGTTCAGGCTAGAGCTATAGTACCTGTAAATGATAAATTCACTATTATGGTCATCAAAAGATGGCTAGACAATTGGTACAGAATGAAGCTCCCAGCAAAAAAAAGTAGGCCATAAATAATTCATTAACCAGATATACTTTAAAAATTTATGCAAGTTAAAATTCAAGAATATTTGAATGATAATACCAACAGAGAAAATTTAATGACAATCATTTTGTTAAAAAAAAAATGAAGTCACATAAAGAGGAAAAATAAGAAACAGATAGAAAACAATAAGATTAAAAAATATAAGTTTTAGAGGTAGCCAACAAAACCAAGCAGAAAGTACAAATAATAACAAAACACAAAACCAGTTATCAGATCTGATGAACATAAAAATAGAAATCTCAGATATGAAAAACAAATATGGCTTTGAATGCAGAAATGGTGCCAGGAGAATACCAGCATGCCAATTAAGAAAACAATGTGTTTCTGTAATGAGACCAGAGTAAGGCACCTAAACCCGAAGGTTTTTAAAGAAGAGATAGCAGATGATGATGCAGCCACTGCATCATCATAGAATTCTATAAATATAATTTCTGGTTAATATTTTTAAAGAAAATAACCAATAATTAGTGGGTAGTACTTACAAGTACACTAACAAGAGATCCTAATTATGACATGCTATTTAATTCCGTCAAAATCATTATTGTTTTTACGCTAATGAATGACTGTACTCAGCCCAGATGGTTCCCTCAGAAATAAAAGGAAACAGATAAAGAGGAATAAAATAAATCCATTTTATAAAAGTCACTTACTAACTGTATTACTAAGGGAATACATACATAAATTACTAGATATCAAAGAGCTCTAAACTCCCTTTCAGGTACAATTGTAGCATATATCATAATTAGATTCTGTTACCTTCAACTTGTTTTACAATTTTTTTTTTTTAATCTAAATGGCTTTTTCTAAAAAAGGAAATAAAGCCTTGCATACTGGACCTAACAGACTAAATCAATAGTCTTAATGCTTCAACCCAGAGACAACCAGCAAAGCACCTTGTACCCCTCCTCAGGATAATGTTTTCATTAATAACAATTTCTGTTTTACCTGTAGACAGCTGTCTGGGAGCATACAGTTCCAGAAACCCTCCAGGTATTTCAACAAATCTTAAAGACAGGTGAGAAGTAGGATCATTACATTCACAGAATCCACAGAAAACCAAAGCACCTCCAGTCTGGTTTCCTCTATTGTGACCAGAGCTGCTATTAGAGTAAACAGCACCTTCTCCACACCCGATTCCATTCCATTACCTAGCACAGTGCATAGGTTGCACAAAAGATACCTGCACCATGCGTGTTTCCTGAATGAACTAGATCCTTTAGAAAGACTGTGATAATCTATGTTTTTTACTTCTCTAAGTTTTGTTGTAGACGCTAAGTAAATGAGATGTCAAGGGTTTTAACACTTCGTTTCAGGCCCTGAAATAAAATACAAAAGATGACAAGTTAAGCTGGTTGAAACAAATGTGTGTCTTCAAAATGGCTTAGAAAATTAATACATAAACTATGGTGGTGTAAAAATATGTAAAGAACGTTACATGAAAACTACGGATCTGAAATTGTACATGTCCATTGACTATAACTTTAAAATGATTTATATAAATATATTAACAAAGACCAGAGTAGAATTAAGAGAAGAGAGAAAGAATCGCTTTTTCTTTGAGCATATTTGATGTTCCAAGCACTCTATATGTTATGGTATTAATACTTTAGAATCAGGAAGGTCTGAGTTTCAGCCTTGGCTTTACCATTATTAGCTAAATAAACTAGGGAAATTTACTTAATCTCACAAAATTTTTTCACATATAAAGTTGTTTTTCAAATTTTGAATATTTCTTAGATACCTGGTCCTGAGGTTGCAACAGTGAACAAGACTAACACTATCCCTTCACATTACATTTATAGTCTAGCAAAGTAACAATAATTCGATCATACAAAATATATTTGCCATGCACCTATCATATGCCAAATGAACTTCTAGGCAATGATGAAACATCAATGAACAAGAAAGAAAAGTCCCATGCTCTCATGGAGCTTACTTTCTAGTGCAGAAGAAAAATATTTTCATCTAATTCTTCTCATACCATCATTACCTAAGAATTCATAGCACTATCACCACCTTTTCTGGTTCTCTGTAGGATGTTTTATTTTAAAAAAATGATCACATATTCTGATCTCTATGAGGATCTTCAAGAAGTATCAAGACAAGAGAAAGATTTCCCAGAAATGGTGATTATGCCCAGTGTCCTTGACCTGTGAAAATATTTTGTCACAATCTATTTTACTCACTAGTAACCTCAATAATAAAGTTTATACCAAATAAACAATATTGAAGAAAAATGCCCTTTGGTCGAGTGGCAGTATGCTCTCTGAAGCATGCAATGCATGAAATAAAAGGTTTTGTGGAATTTGTAGAATGTAGTTTTAGTGATGAATGTTATTCTCTGTGTCCAGTGCTTTCTTGGTTATTGAAACCTTACTCAAATCGTTTAATAAGTTGGTTGCTACAAGTAGCACCGATTCAAATTCCTGGACATCTTTTGAAACAAGGCTGAACAAATTCTAGCACCAATATAATGGGGTTTAAGTAAATGAGTTGAGGTGTCTGATGTATTCTGTATCATGCACGAACTCAACTAAGGTTTGTGAACATCTTTTTAATGTCTAATGGGGAATGTAAGCAAGGACACAGGCAGTGACTACAGTGTGGTCCTGCTCAGAGTCTCACAGGAGGAAAGGTCAACGTAAACATGCTTTGTGGGGCACAGTGGCCCATTGCCTTCCAAACGCCTCTTCCACTTTCTTGCTCATGTTTTAAATTCCAGAGCTTCAGCAACTCTTTAACTTATCTTGACTGAACATGGCCTAGAATTATAATTTTTTTTCACAGACCAGCCTTTGGCTTCCTACATAATTCCCCTGGCATCCAACTCAGAACCTGTTCCTTTTTTTGACTTTAATCCTTTCATTTGGGTACCGTCAGTTTATACCGTGTTCTCATACCTATTTATTCAGGCTTCTCTACCATACATAAGTGGATAAACTCACTATTTTGATGTGTACTTTCTGGCCTAATTTTTCTTTACAACATTGGCTGACTAGATATAAACCTTGATTTTGAAAAATTATTTTACACTTCTTAATTCTTATAATTTTCAAAAACAATATGTAGCCAAATAATCATTGCCGGAAACTACTTAGTCCTAAGAGATTAGATTTAATCATCGTAGGTAATGGTTTCAACATTTTATTGTGTTCTGTAAGTGTAATTGTGCTATCTAATTTACATTCAGTTGATGTTTGTTTTTTTATGTTTACTTTAAATGAGACATGAGACTTACAATGCTTTTAGGAGAGAATAAACAAATAAAATAATGATTTTAGCTTATAATTGTTTGAAGTTTTCAGCACTTAATTTCAAAATAACAGTGACTTTGTCAAGCCCTCTGAATTTTATAACTCTTATTCGACTGCTTCATTGAGGTTTTGTAGTTGGTATATCGTGTACTTCACAGTGTGAAGGGATTCAGTCAAAAAAATTTTTTTTTCTGTAAAGGGACAGAGAATGAGAAATTCGAGTACATTATGTTTTTATATATAATGAGAGAGAAGTGTATTAAAACATGAAGGAGATCAAAACCCTGAGGTTGAATAAGATGGAGGACAAATGTCACAGGCTTCTCATTTCTGTGGAAGGTGAGGACATGTTAGGACGATAACACCTCAACCTGTACCTTCTCTTGAAAATGTATCTTCCCTTCTTGCTTCACTCCTCTTCATTCTTAAAGATCTAGTTTAATTATGACATGCTAATTTAAATGCTCATCGACTTCCCTTTCTCCTCCAAATAGGCTCAGTTTTCATGTGAATACACTGAATGCAACTGAATGCAGTACAATGTTGTCAGTAGTTACTGCTACAGAGATAAGGCCCTGCTTTATTCAGTTGCATGTGCTTTTACTTCTGCAACTCAAGGAGATTATGTAAAAGCCATTGAACACTCACTAGCTATCAGGCACCATAACAGTCCACATTGCATATTGCCCTTAGGAAAGCCTTCTGAAATACATTAAGGACTTCCATTATATTTTAAAACACCCTGCATTTTCTTTGGAATATGCAAAACTATATTTACTTGGGGATTATTTTAACCATCTCTTTTCTCTGCTAAGCTCTAAGAGAGCATGGACTATGTTTTGTTTACCTCCCCAGTATCCAGCACAGGGCTGATACCTAATAACCGATCAATAAATATCTATTGAATGAATAAATAGATCAATAAAAAGTATTTTATGCGTAGTTTATAAGTGAAAAAACCCAGTTTCAATAAAACTAAATAACTCGAAGTCACTTAGCAAGTAGTTGCTCGAAAATTGTGACCAGACTGACAACTATCGATTCTCATTCCAGTAAAATTTTGGACAGACCTAATAGCATTTAACAATCACAGGATGAGGGATGGTCATGGAGTTCTTGAAACAGAACAGAGTGAAGTCAAATACTGTTATCTATTTAAATCACATTAGGAAGACATTAATTTGTCATTCATTTCTTCATTCAGAAACTATTTATTATGCATGTAACTGCCTACTTCTCTTATTCTGACTCCGGTGCCATCTGCTGCTATTGGCGTAGTGATTTAGCATGACAGCCTAATAACAGCAGACATCTCTCTAGCTTTACTGTTGCAGAAACTGTTCATTGTTTCTCAATGTTGCTTCTCCTGATGTTCGATGAAATGTAATGTTGATTTTTCCTGACCGCCTATGTGTTTACCGAAAACTGCGTTTCCAAGCCTCTCTTGAATGTAGGTGTGACCTTGAGACCAATATTTGTGAATCTGAGCTTCTTTTAGAAAAGAGCAAAATAATTGTCTTATTTAAGCCATTAAGCCACTGTTTTCTGGGGCTTTTTTTTTTTTTCCCTATAACCAAATATAATCCTAATAATACCTACCTATCCTAAAATAAAGATAATTAAACATTAGCAAGTTTTCTAGCTTCAGGAGACATTAAAAGAGAAATCACATATGCCAATAAAATAAATATTTCAATTGGGTAAGTGATTTTAAGGCAAGGATTGCTATAAATAAATTATAATTCACAAAACAGTACTGATAATAACAAATTGAAATACAGAAGATTTTATTTCCATTTAAGACCATTTATCCCATTTTTAGTGTTATGTATTATAAAAATGATCTCATGACTAAACATGCAAAGAATAAAGAAAAATCAAATTTCAACGAAAATTGAAAGTATAGAAAATCCTATTAGATGATTCTAAAGCAATATAGAGTGAAACATTTTTGAAAATATAAAAGAGAATGTAACATCCAATTTTGAAGAATAATGGCATGTGATTCTAAATACTCTTCTGCTCAAAATAAGCATGTCATCTTGAAAAGATCAAGAATTAAGAGTTGGATCATGTTTAGATTTTTCATTCTCCTTGTCTCCAAATCAGAAGGCATTAATACCCGAGCTTACACCAGAAGAAACAACCCCACTGTCAAAACACAAGGCAGGCCTCAAACACTGGCTCCTTGGAACAGGTGGAGGCACTCAGGGCTCATTGTGCCAGTGACATCTTTGGAAGGCAATTTGCATCAAGGCTAAGGCTTAATTGGTGACATCCAAAAGGAACCAATTCTCTGATTCCTCTGAGTTCGGTTACTTGCATTTTCATGGTTTCAAAAACTACCTGCCTGTATACTCCTAGCTGCCCACAGGACTCCTTTTCCCGAGGTCTGTTACCCTGCCATTCGTATTAGGCAAGTGAGTATGTGCCTCCCTCACAGTCATCTGTCTCTGTTGTTCATACTTCACACAGGCTTGGAGAGCTCGGAAATATATGTTACATCTAACCTTGATGGTTTTCCTTTGCCAAATTACTTCTTAGAGAGGTCGTTCTTAAAATATTAGCTAAGTCAATTCAGAAAGTATTTATCAAGGGCTTACTGTGTGCCAGGTGCTATAGCAGGTACTGAGTGGGATCTATCAGGTCTGCACAAGCTAAACAATCCAGAGAGGAGATTCAATCCTTTCTTAAAAACCAGTCGACCCAATGTTTATTTCCATTCTAATTTGGGGGGGAATTATGTTTAAAGAATGTGATCTTCGGTTGCCTCATTATATAGATGAGAAAATAGTTGCTAGAGTTTGTGACTTTTTCAGGGAATATTCTAATGAAAAAGGAAGAAAGAGAAATCTCTCTGATTATGACAAATGGTGAGTTGAGAGAAAGGGACAATGGGTATCATTCTCAGGAGTGAGTGCCTGCGATCGCCCAGCCTTCTGGGGAGACCTCAGTGACAGATGGGGAAGCTGGGACTGACCGACACCGGCTTGCTAGCTACCTGGGTCTGAGGCTGATAGTGGTCCTCAGCAAAGCAGGCACTTCTCTCAACTCCTGGGAACAAGAACCTTTGTTTCTGTTTTACAAGAAGTTTTGAATATTAAAAGAAAGTATAAAGGATTAAGCTTAAAGTCTTCCCAATCAGGAAAAAAGAAAGACTTATTTTTCACTTTTGTGAGCATAATACTGCTTATTTTCATAATGTTAATTTACTTTTTCATAGTAATTACTTAGTAATTAGTGAAGAAAACCATAATGTACTGTGAATATGATTTGTAAAGGCTTAAATGACAAACTCTAACTAGGATAATTTGAATCCTGATGTGTTGTTAAATAACAATATATTCTAAATGAGTAAATTTGAAATAAGTAAGCCTTTGGAGACTATTGGCCACCTGATAATTAAAGTCGATCTAACATGGACATCAAAACCAATTATATGTACTAAACAAAAAGAGACAGGTCAACTTCCTCAGAGAGATGAAATGAACTTGGACAGATGGACAAAATGCAAATCATGATGGGTTTCTTAATGAAAGAGAAATGAAATTTAAAGCACTATGAAAAATTTGAATGGCTATTCCTAGTGTACAAATTACTGAGGAACAAAATTGAGTTGAAACAAGATGGATTTCCAACAACCAAAAAAACCATTCCTCCAGAGAATTTAGACATTTCCTAAGCATTAGGTTAAGAAGAAAAATTACTTTTGTAGTATACTTGTATTAGTTCACTAGGGCGACCATAACAAAGTACCACAGACTATAGTACTTACACAATAGGAATTTATTTCCTCACAGTTGTGGAAACTAGAAGTCCAACACTAACGTGTCGGCAGGGTTGGTTTCTTCTGAGACCTTTCTCCTTGGCCAGTAAATGCCTGTCTTTTTTCTGGTATCCTCACACGGACTTTTCTCTGTGCATACTTGGTGTCTCTCCGTCTTCTTCTGATGACACCAGTCATATTGGCATAAGGCCCCACCCACATAACTTCATTTCATTTTAAGGATCTCTTTAAAGATGCTCTCTTCAAATGCCATCATCTTCTGAGAAACTGGGGGGTTAGAACTTCAACATATGAATTTTGGAGGGACACGATTCAGCCCATAACAATATTCGATGCGCAAATTTTAGACAGGTTAGAGAACAGAAATATCAGGATATAGAAATAGGTAGAGGGGAAATAAATTTAGTACCTTACCAGAGGGGGTCCTGATCTGTTGGTAGGGTGACCAGCCATGCCCATGTGCCTGGTCTTAGCACTGAAAGTTCTGTGTCCTCGGAAAGCCTTCAAACCACAAGAATTCATCACAAGTAGCTGTTGGCTGCCCTACAGCTACTGTCAAGGGTAAGAATGTATTTAGTGACCTCAGGAAGCATCGTGGCATGGTAAACTAGACATTCTTGGGTTCTTCAGATTTTTACCAGGAGAGTGAATTATGCTCAAATGGAATTATGCTCCATGTGACCATAGAATAAGGATTCAGGTCATTAGGACATTAACAGATCTCCAGTTTGCAGTAAGAGTGACACGTTTTTAGTTGCCAGCTAGCCTCTCTCAAATGTCTCTCATTGATGGATTTTGTCATTTAAATGTAGTCTCCAATTTTTGTTCTTTTTTATGAAGGGAGAATTATATTTTTTCCCCAAATTCTAGGATTTATATTATTTTTTATGAAGGGAGAATTATATTCTTTTTTATGAAGGGAGAATTATATTTTTTCCCCAAATTCTAGGGATGACTGTAAGTCTTTCTTTTCCTAGGATAGTCTCATTTTACCTGTTGTTTCAGCATAATTATTAGAAAGTCTCCTTCATTTTCAAAAGGTCCCTATTCATAAGATAAAATATATGATCGCACATTTATATTGCTCAGAGTTCTTCTGGCCCCAACACTTCTTTATTTTTCTTTTCATATAATTCGCCAGTTACTGAGCTAGCCATTCTCAGACACTTAGATCCTTTGGTCCTCTGTGTCACTTTACTTCTTGTTTCTGGCTAGAACACTGAAGACAGGACTCGCAAATTTTGTTTTGGATCCTCCTATTTAACCAGCTCTTACAGTGTGCTAACAAAAGAAAGCATAATTTTTCCATCATCTAAGAATTAGAATATAGGCCCTTACAGTTAAATATGAAAAAAATTAGTGAATTTAAATCAATGCAAGTAAATTACATGTGTGTGTATAAAATACTTCTAATAATCATGGAATCTTCGAGGGTTTTAGGGATCATCTGCTTGAGTCCTGAATCCTTTCTCTTTGCCAAGGGATAAACTGAGGATAGAGACAGGAAATGGTTTGCAATCAGATATAACCTAATGTTAACTAGTTAAAAAAGATTCATGACTACAGATAAATTAGATATTTCCATTACCTGTCAGGTATTTTGCCCTATGAGAAGAACATAGTAACTGTTTCCTTAGGACATCTTTTCAGAACTTCTTCATTTCTTAAAATAACGTATGTTTTTTTAATGCAAAATTATTTTGTGTACCTTAGAAAAGTTATGAAATAGATATAAGCAAAAGAAATTTTAAAAAACTAAGTCCACTCACTTCCTGGAAATAATCACAGAATTATTTCCTTCCCTTATGATTCCAGTTTGGTATAGGAGGTATTGTGTGTGTCTGTGAGTTCGAGTATTTATGTGTATATGCATAAATGTATGCTTCCTCCCATGAATGCATGCAAATTGAGAACACTTCTTTTTATGATATGTATTAGCTATATCTTTAAGCTTAAAATATACATCATGAGCATATTTCCAGGCCACTAAACATTTTTTCGCTACTATCATTTTTAGTGGTCTCATGTGATAATGCCAACATTTATTCAACCACCACGGTGTTACCATTGAAGATTTAATTGTGTTTTTATTTTTATTTTTGCTGTGTAAGCAATGTTGCTAGAAAAACTCTTGTGATGGTATTTGTAAATTATTACTTATATCTGTATCACTAGTCACCTGAAGTGAAAAATTGCTAAGACTGCACATTCTTAGTCTTTTTTAAAAAAAATGTGTCACATATGGCCTCTCAGGAAAGTTGTGCCAATTTATATACCTGCAGTGCTGTGGGACATTTCTGTTTCCTACAACCCCTGATGACATTGATAATTATCTTTTCTTGGTCTTCAATGGCTTGATAGAGAAAAATACTGTGTTATGGTCTTAATTTACATTCATTTTATTATGATTACACTTGTGTAGTTTTTATATGTTTATAGATATTTTGTAAAATGCTTGTTTCTATTTTTTAACCTTTTCTTCCTTTTGAGTTGTTTATGTTTTTCTTAACCCTTAACGATAAGTCTTTATAATGAAATGATAATGATTTACACAGTAATTCCTTGGATTAAATATATGTTGTAAGTTATTTACATGGAAAATAATACTTTTCCATTTCATTTCAACTGTTTTTCTTAATTTGAGACGTTTCAAAAAGTGTTATGTTATTTATTATTTTATGTTGTTTACTCCATCCTGAATATTATAGAAATACTCATCCTACACTAGTAAATGCATTTTTATTGGTTGATTCATTCATTATTGCATAGTGCTTCATCTAGAAATTTACATGTGAATAAGGTCTGAGGTAAGGATGTTATTTTATTACTTTTTCTAAGCATTAGCTATTTATGTCAATAATAATCATTGAGAAATTCACCTTTCTCTTCTTATTTGAAATGACAACTTATCACATTGCTTTAATTACTAAAACTCTATAATGCATTTTAATATATGCTGTGACAAATTTCAGTGTCCTACACAGACTTTTCTTTTTTAAATGATTTTTTATATTATTTCATCCTCTTTTGAATTTTGTAATCATTTCATTATGTCCCAATACTAAATTAAGCATAGTTTTTAATGAATTTGGTTACTAGAAAAAAATTAAGTTGGGGAGAGATAAAATCATTTCAGGGTTTAGACTTTAGGCAAGAAAATTATATGGCTCTCCATTTGGAAAATGTTTGTGTGCGTGTGTGTGTGTGTGTGTGTGTGTGTGTGTGTGTGCGCGCGTGTGCGTGCACGCATGCGCTACTCAGTAAGCGGATGAAGGTTTGACTCACTGTTGTTAAGAAACTTGGGCCCCAAAATATTATATACTGATTTCAACTATTTTTCAGTTATCTTACATTGGATCAGTCACTAGTCATACCTATAAATACTGCAATTTGGTGTTTAATATTTTTCTTGTATTATTTCCCTTTTTTCATCTAGAAAAATTATAAAGTTATAGAATAATAATGGATAGGAAACACTCTTGTCTTCTTATGAGCTTTAATGAATGTGAGTGCCTCTACTGTGATATCGCTGTTGACATCAGTTATATATATATTTTTATCATATTTATGGTCTTCTGTTCTTATTTTACTAACATATTTTTAATTAAAAAATAAATTTTAACTTTTAGTAAATAACTTTTAGTTTTCTTCAAGATAGTATTATAGTTCTTCATAATTTTGTGCCATTCTTTCTTGCTTGGAATAAATGTTACACAGCTGTGGATTATATTCTATAAAATTTTATTTATAAAATTATATGTATATTACATTTATGTATATGTCTATTAATAAATTATATTGCTTCATAGATACAAATACATACACATTGTCAGGCTTTGGTAACTTCTAAAATTGATTGAGATATTTTCCCAAAACCTAGGTATTTTAATTATTATTTGAAATTATCTGTTTCTTGAAAGCTTAGTAGAACATGCTTATATCAATCAAATTAATGTCTATTTGATTGGTGGTTCTTGTACATATTTTTCCATATCAGTTAGAGAAAGCTAATGGACTCAAATGGCTTAACGCAATGTTCATTTAGTCATTATTCAAGTAATTATCCAATGCAGTGTGTTGGGGTTGGGTGACTCTGCTCCACCCAGTCATTTAGAGTCCCATGGCCCTTCCTTTCTGTGGTTTTGCCATCATATGGTTATAAGAGTCTACTACGCTAAGGTAGCTCATGCGAGGCGAAGAAATGCATATGTGAGGTTTTTATGGTCCCTGCTGTAAGTGGTTGACACCCTTTCTGTTCATGTCTATTTGTGTGATCAGAAAAGGGAAATATTTATAAACATTGAGGTTCTCTATTAAATGAATTAATTTAATAATTTTAATATATTTTCTAGGAAATAATGTAAATCTTTTAAACATTTAGATGTATTACGGGATAGTTGGATGTATTTTTGAAATCTCTTTTTTGTCTTTGGTTAGATAATTTTCTTACTTTCCTCAGTCCCATCTTTCCTTCCTTTCTGCCTGATTTTCCTCTTCCTTTCTTTGTTTCCTTCTCACTCTGTGATTCCTTGTTCCCTCCCTCCGTCCCCCCACTCTGTCTCCTTCCTTTTTTCCTCCCAACACTTGCTAAGTATGTAATATGTCCATGACTTTAGAAAACAATAAAGCTTGTCTTATCACTTATGTCTACACAGTGTGCATCCCTTTACCCCTCTCAATTAAAGCATTCATAAAGTAGCTGAATTGGACTTAAATTGAATCACCCATTTCCTGGGTTGCTCTAATAGTCTCACAATTGCTCTCCCTCTGGTAATATTCTCAGTATCCTGCACACGTTGCTAGATTCACATTTCTACAAGACAATCCTCATCACCCCTATCTTCCCACATACAAATATTCAAAAGCTCCCCACTTCCTCTCGAATGAAGCAGCTGTGGCCATGCTCCTCGCCTGTGCCAAGGGCTCTATGCTGAGGTGATAAGCTTTATATCTCACTGCTCCTGCATACTTGCTTTGTGCTTTAACCAACACCAAGCCCTATTTTAATACTTCACTTGCATTAATGTTGTTTTTAAAACTTAATACGCTTTCATTTTCCTCCAGGAAATTGCTTAGGTGGGCTCTTCACCTGAAATGTCATTGTATTTCTAATCTTGCCTCTTACTGGTTCACTCATTCTTTAAGAACTTTCTATTTTCTCCATGAAACCCACAACTAAATAGACTCCCCCTCCTCTTTTTTCTCACAATGATATGTGGCACCTTAAAGGAGATTGTAATCAGAGAGAAAATTTATACTAATATCTTCTGTGCCCTTGATCGTTCAGAGGAAGCATACATTTTGGCATCTTTCTCTGCTATTTATCTGCCTTTTCTGTTATTTAGAATAAGACTAAAGACCAAACCAGAGAATCTATTTGGGGAATTGTGGTGGCACATGAAGCTGATGGAGAGGTGGTTTTGCCAGACCCAAGAAAATAGCTGATTCCACAGGAGAGGTACTGAAAATAAAAGTCTAGTTTCTCATAATTCCTTCTGGGACTTCTGACTCTTAATTCCAAACGAAAAAGGAAAGAGTTTAAACCAACTTTTTCATAAAGAGTATTTATTTAACCCAGAAAAAAAAAATTATGGTGAGAAAGACAGCATGGACATACACCTCCTCACTCAATTAAACAGTAATGTCCATTTCTAATATAAAAGGTTTATATTTTATTTATACTTGATATTTCAGTAGGTCTGACATAATTTCTAATTTAGATATGGAAGACTCAGAATGTGCAGATTACAGCTTAGTGCCCGAGGTATGAAGGGAAAGAATTCGCCTTTTTACAGTTCAATCAAATACAGAATTGGAGCAGTTAATAATTGTAGAATATGAATAATCAGATAAGACATTTTCTAGTGAAAACTCATAAATTTTATTTTGGGAATACATTAAAATACAGTGAAAATTTAAAATCATAGCATATCTTGGGCCACTGTTGTATAGTCGCTGTATCTATAGAAATCTATTTTAGAGGTATGCGAGTACAAATGATAGAATGTCAGCATGCAATTTGATTTTATGTGCATTTCTGCTAATATAAATAATGAAGCATGCTGAGAGCATTCAGATACATTCAGCTGAGTATAATTAAAATACTGAGGTGTAACATGTTAAAAAAAAAGAAACAAATTAAGTACTAAAATGAAATAGGTAGAAATACCAGCAATTCAAAGCAATAACTATGCTGTGATTACAGTATTGTGAATAGGCTAAATCTAATATTTTGGTTTAAATGAAATCAATGATAGCTGGAAAGTTAATATAAGCAGTACCTTTATATTTTCTGTGAATAATAGAGAGACTTCATTTCAGGACCACACATTTTTTTCACCATCTCTGGAAATAAGTCTCCATGGTATTCTGAATAAGCATTCTTGCCCAAATGGAACAAACTCTCTGATGAAATTGGCCACTGGGGCCTATAACAAATAATTAAAATGGGATTTGGAAATCAGTTAGCTTTTTGTGTCCAACACTCCCATTAGGTTAGCTGAATAAGGGCAAATCAGCTTCTTCAGACCATGTAAAAACATAATTGAACTTCCCAGTAGTCACCACTAATTACACAGTAGTTGTGACTGCCCACTCCAGGCAGAAGGCAAACTTTCTTTAAGGTTTTGTTGCTGAGGCCCACCAAAGGAACGAGTATTTATTTGTGCTTGCCAAGTTCAGCTTAGAGTAAGAGGCACTTACTTACATTGTGATAACAAGGAGTGTTTGATTAGCTTCATTCAATTCTGTTACGATGATTACTTACCTTAGTCCTACTATGGTACAATGAGTCCCTGGACTCCTGTGTAACCTGCACTGTGTTCTTCAACCTCAAGCTTCATCATGACCTCATAATAGTCAGGATTTATGAGAATCGATATGTAAAAGATGATCTCATTTTACATCTATCAACAAAATAATAAATGTTTGTAGTTTGGAAAGAAAAGAATTAGAGACAGTGAATCAATTCTCTCCATAGGAGCAGAATCTATTTTCTACTAATTCCAAATTTGGGGCTACAATTCTAAAGTTAGAGCTCGAATCTTAGTAATGTAAATACAGGATTCTTTATATTCTTGACCTTGCTAGGTCCATTTATTCTTGGATCTAAAATCTTTTTCTTTATTGAATAGTTCTTAGTTTTTCTGAATCATATCCTTAAGTAACTTTTCTGGTGAATAGGAAGCAAATCTCCTTAGTCTTTACATATATCTCTTACTAGAGATGAACAATGCATTCCCCACCTTATCTAAAAATATTAAATTTGATTATGGACTTATGCTTAACTACCACTTGTATTAAACATCCATGACAATATCCATCCTTCTTGGAACTTCTATTCCAAATGATTCATACATAAAACACAACTTAATAAAATGCCACAAGTGAAGGTGGACAACATGGGTTCTGCCAGATGCAAATTGTGCAGTCTTCTGTAAGATGCTTAATCTCTGTGAGCCTCGGTTTTCTCATATGTGTATAAAAATAGTGGTAGGTAATACAGGTATATATATATTTTTGTGACAGCTATACAAAATGCCTGTCAAATACCTAGCATAATGCCTGTCACAGAGTAGGTAGTTAATGAGTGATGGTTTATGTTTTATTATTGTAATTTGGGATTAATGATAATATCAAACTTCTCTTAACATTATAAAAATTTAACAACTCTTTTCTCTTATATAATTTTCCTTGGTTAAATGGAATCTATGTATAATTTTTAAAAATTCTTTGAATATCTACTTAAATTTAAAACAAATATTTTTCTCATTACAAGATTTGGAAAGCACCAAATACCGAGAAGTCCTGAACTAATCATGTTTAACTTTGTTTATCCAAACATATTGACAAAGGAGCACTTTCTTTGTGCGTACTATCAACAAACTGCATATGGGTCGTTAAATACAATGACATATCACAGGTATAGAATCACTAGATTTCATATGTAATAGAAGCCTAATAATGAAAGGATGAATCTGTGCATCAAATACTTTTCTCGCCTTCATTCAGGTTTACAGATGCAGAATGTCTTCAACATGTCAACCATTCAAATCTTACTTCTTTTCCTTTCTAGATTAATTGCCATATATTCGCCTTGAGAGGAAGGATAATTCCTTCCTCTGAATCATATAATACACTACCAGTACTGTGCCATTTAGTATTTGGTTATATTCTGTTTTGTTTTGTTCTATAATTGTTTGTGTATGATTTGTGATAATGGCAGGTCCATGGAACAGAGGAGCGCATTTGTCATTGATTTTATCTCATTCTGACAAAACCTGGCACAAAACTGGGAAAAATATGGCGTGGTCGATTTGCACCTTTTCATATAGTTCTTCCATAAGCTCTGTATTTTCTTCTTAGCACCCAGAGACTTATTGCTCAAAGTGGTGCTCAAGGACCCCTCGCCTCAGTAGGAGAACAAAACAGTGAGTGAAATTACCCAGTTTCTGCAGAACTCATAAACATCCTGAATGTAGGTCACGCTCATCGCCTGATGTGCTGTGTGTGTCATGTTACAGCAAAGCAGCTGCCGCGAGTAGCCGAACTCCCGGAAAGCAGCACGGCCCCAAAAAGAGCAGTCATTTGAAAACATATTTTCATTGACAATTTGGGGAAGTTGGGCATTCACTTAAGAAAAAGCCATAATTCTGTAAGAAATGAGCAATTTATGCACATTATAATCAAATTTATTTTTATATCCAGCTACTCCTACATGTGGCATAATTCAGTCTGGGAAATCATGCTAATTAGTTAGAAATCCATTGCATTTCAAGTCTTGTAGCAGATGCAAATGCTGTTTCTAGTGTTCTCACCTCTATAATATGTGTGTTTTTATTAGAATGTGTTCCTAATGTGGGCAGTTCATCAGTGAACCAGGCGCAACAGAGCATTTGAGGGGAAAACACTTGCACAGAAACCACTAATAGTATTTCTTTTCATGCATTTTTTTATGTATTGTGCTTGAAAATATAAAGACAAATCCACTTGTCAACAGATTAGTCAGAGCAGTGAACTTTCCAAGTCAAAATAATAATGATGAGAATAATAGTATTAAGTTCTAATGGCCAATGAAATATGCGCCTTTGCTGAACTCAACATCTGGGCATGCCCTTTACAGACAGTGGGCAAGAGTAATGAGCTCCAAACTAAGAGTAGAAAGACTAATCTGTAGAGGCAAGGACATTGCTTGTGGGTCACCCTGGCCAAGTTGCTGACCTTTCAGATGCTTGTCCTCTTTTGCTGTGATTCAAAATAATAGAACCCATTCTGTCTTCCTCACAGAGTTGTTTTGAATTTAAACTAAGATTAATATGCAGTTTTCAATTAAAAAAATTAAAAAGCTTGATTCTAATCATATGCTCTCTATTAAGGACTATATATTAATTGTATTTTGAGATAAGTGATATATAACAAGGTCTAATTGAGGAATTCTACTGTTCAAACAACTGCCTGATAGAAGATGTTTTGATGAGTGAGCACTTTGGGATTTAGAAGATAATAGGCTGGAAGGGTGAATTGGGTGAAATTCACATTTTAGCTCTATATTTAAAAAAACAAAAAGTCAAAAGAAAGGAACAGTATATTCTTCTCTCTTCAGCTCTCTAAACACCAGCACCACCCCCAGCACTATCACCATCACCAAGGACCCTGGCAGTTCCCCTACTTCCCATACGCTCAGCCCCAGTGATTGCCATCATCACCATCCAGTGGAAGCCATAAGCCAGAAACTTAGATTGATCTTTGCCCTATTCATCTGCCTTTCTTCTAGTCTAGCAGAAAATCCCATTCATTCTATATCCTAAACATCTTTAAAACCTAGCCCCTCTTTCGTGTTCTTTGTCTTATACTTTCTCAGTCCACAGTCATTATTTTCTCAAGAAGGCACTTACCACCTCCCAACTGGTCTCTGGCCTCCTGGGCTTTTCCACTCACCACTGTTGCCCTCAAGGCCCTTATTGGTCTTCTAAAATCCAATTTCATTTTAAACAGTTACTCGTTAAGTTTAAAATATTTAAAAGGCTCCAAGGAGCCTCAAGACAAAGTATCCTTGTGAATGATTCCTATTTGTTTCTTCAGCTCGTTCGTTCTTTCTCTCTCTCTCTCTCTCTCTCCTCCTCCTCCTCCTCCTCTCCCCTTTCTTTCTTTTCTTTTCTT
>NW_011888809.1:3622525-3631589 GCF_000151845.1 Pteropus vampyrus
CCATGCTCTCTTTCACTTCAAAGCTTTGCATAACTTTATTCTGACTAGAATGATTTCAAGCCTCCCTTAATAGGTCCACTTCTTTTCCCCCTCAGTTTTCTGGCAAAATGTCCATTATTCTGAGTAGTATGTTCCTTTCTTACCAATACTTGGTTAACCTGTGATTTTAACAGCCTCTATATGACTTTTTGTATTCCCTTATCATGTCATGTTTCTCCGTATACTGGTCTCAGTCTTGCAGGGATTGGACTGGGAGGACTGGGAGGCCTTTAAGGAAGATTGTGTCTTTCCTACCACTCTTTTCCCAGAATTTGGCATGCGTACGTATTTATTTTCTTGAATAAAATTTTTCTTGACTAAAATGAATGAATAAAAAAAAATCTCAACTAACGTTTAAATGGTTTCTAAATGCTTCTTCAACTTGATCAGGAAATTCAGTGATATCAATGGGAACTTTCAAACTACTATGATAATACAGGTTCTTCTGGAAACATTACAAGTTCCCTTATACAGTGAGAAAGGCCTCTGAAGTCAAAGCTCAGATGTTATACGTGTTGTTAACTGGGGCTCTGAAACCAGCACATGGAACCAGCACAAGAGAGGGAAACAGAATTCTCACTACCCCTCCTCGCCCTACAGACATATCCACCACTATCTTTGAAAGAAACAAAATATGCTGCCACTTAATATTTTTTTTTTGAATTGAATATTCTAAGGGCGATCAGTCAATTCCAAGATTTTAATAATAAAACAATAACTAAGATTTAAAGTATTAGAAGTGTCTTTCTGATCCAGTTGAGGCATATGTAATAAGCCATATTCCTTTCCATCTTCATAAGCTTTGACCTTTGAGAATGTATGCGCTCTGAACATCACAGGGAACTCCTCCTGCAGTAGTTAATTAAGCCTTGCAGAACCCATTAGAAATAAATATTTGCTGGCCTCTTGTTTTGGTTTCCCTGTTGAGTCCTGAAAACTTGAACTCTCTTACTGTCAAACACTCAGGGTAGGTCATGGCTTGGTTGAGAGATACAAAGCAAAACAAATGAAAACACTGTTGCCAGTGCATATCCACATTTTCTTGGTCAATTCAGGCCAACTCTGGGTGACAGCTTTTGTTTTTTTCAGTTAAGTCAATCAAGAAGAATTCTGAGTGATGATAACCAGTGGCCCATGGCATGCACAATGTAAATGGTACACATGATTACAAATCAGAGACAATTTCTTGCTTAAGAAGCAACTGACATTAGAGCCCACCAGTTAGAATCCCTTTCTATAGGTGACCATGTGCATGAGGATTATCCATCTTTTCTGTTTCATGACTGTAGCAAAAGGTCATTCAAACCCACAGAATATTCCCTTATTTGTTGACTATATTCTGAAGTACCTCTATTAGGGAGAGGAAGGAGAGAGGCCCTTCCTTCCATGCAGATCATAGGCAGGAACTTGCTCAAGAGAACTCACCAACTCCACTCATTGCACTAATGATGCTCTCCCCCAGAGTGAATTTTGGTATGGCATGAGGCTACCTCTGTGGGCAATATCGCAGAGAGAGGAAAGATGACCTTGGTTAATGATCTGATTTTGTTTCCTCATGTCTTGGAATGTGGAATCTATATATCAGCCAACACTAACTCACCTTGTCTATAGAACAACCAGCTGTACACTGTACCAAGTTCTGAGCTAGGTACAGAGAGAGACATAAAAAAGAATGCATAATGCACATGCCCTCTGCCCTGTGAGGGTTGCAGTCTGTGTGTGTGCACAGCACTCTAAGAAACCAGACAGCACAGGAAGACTTTACGATATATCTATTTCCCTACTTATTTATTTGACATATATTTATAGAGACTCTTCTAAGTGGGAAGTACTCTATTGGGACCTCATGTAGAAAGTGAACACAAATACAAATGATACATGGTCTCTTTTAAATGAGTGTTCAGTTTAGAAGGGACATAAAACTGAGAGAATGCATACCAAAGGGCAGGGATTTGAATAGTCTGTTGGTTAGGAAAGGAAGCTAGGGATGAGAGATTGGTTTAACACATGTGGATAATAAGCTTGTTGATCACTTGGTTTTTGGGGACTTCTAAAATAAGATTGGGTAAGGAGGCCACTATTTTCTAGTAAACCAATTCATCTCTTTTATTCTCTAAAATGTCACATTGAAGTTTTATAATTCTGTTTTTGATTCCTTTTTTTAATAACTGCTGAGTAGTTAGTGCTCTTTTTTGTTTTTTTTCACTCATATATTCATTTATTCCTTCAATTGTTGATTTATTTTTCTATCATATTTTCAACATGGAAAAATCGAGGATTTTGGAATGTGTATTTGAAATCATGCTTTGCCACTTAACTGTAAAAGTGTGGACAAGTTATTTAAACTTTCAGAGCCTTGGTCGACTACTCTAAAAATGAAAAAATATATATGCATGCATATTTTTAGGGTTTTTGAGCGTTAAGTGAGCTATTGTATTGTTTAACACAAAATAAATTTTTTTGTTGCATAATTTGGGATCTGAAAAGTGTAGGTATATCTGAATCTTACCATCGAAATCTTGGTAATCCATTTGGGAACAACACAATGATTCTTTAAAAACACAAGAATTGAACGATAAGGTTGGAGGGCCTGTTATCAAGAGTGAGGATTATAGATGATCACTGCCATGTTATCACAAAGGAATTGGCCTCTGTCAAGAAAAGGGAAAGCAGGGAAGCCTCTATGGCTGTGTATCCATCCACAAAGGCAGATTCTGGAGTCTTAGAATGGGGCTTTTCCTCATGGCCTTATTATTTATTTATTTATTACTTACTTACTTACTTACTTACTTACTTACTTACTTGCTTACTTACCTACTTACTTATTTGTTTGTTTGTTTGTTTGTTTGTTTGTTTTTGGCACTTGATTTAAATTTTAGGTAATTTCAAGTTAGTTCAAAGTTCATTAGCATTTCTTTTCCCACCCTGTCTAAGCCCCCTGTTGGCCTAGCATAGTGGGCCCGAGACATTAAAAATGTATATTAGCCCTTTAATAACAGACATACCTCTACACAAAGATGCCATGTGAAGAAAATGAATGCCAACAGATTCTAGACAAAGGTGTTCTCAAATCTGAGAATGGCACCCATGGCTGCCCAACAAGTAAATAAAATATTACAAGTCATATCTACTTCTTTTTTATTGATCCTCTTCCTTCTCTCTATCTCTATTTCTCCCTATTCTTTAGCAAAATTGTATTTTTCTTAAAGTCTATTGCAAATTCCAAAACCTGAAACATTGGTATCGGATTTCTGTTCTATACTTTTTTGGGTACACCTTAAGCAAAGCCCTAAATCTAAACATATTAATTCATGAAACAAGTCCATTAATAGGAATCAATTAAATATTAGAACTGTCCTTATTTTGCAAAGGAGAGTCAGTCTATCAAATTGTCATTAATAGGAAGTTTTCCCAGCACATGTAAAATGTGAGTTTCTTTTTAGTAATTTCTATGTATCTTTTTAGGAAGACATCTGCTGTGTGAGACGAGACACACCTGCATATCCAATTTCAAACGTCAGTGTGTAGTAAAAATACTTACAAATTCCTGAAGAAAATATATTCTAGGGCATTATATTTCAATCTTCCATTCGTGTTATCAGAGGGATTTTTAATAAAATGTCTTAAATTCAATGTCACTTCACAAGTCACTTTCCTATTGTTTGAGCAGGCAGGACATTTCCCTAGTTTTCATTTTGGAGTAAATGATTCAATGTGACTTGTACTCACCACAATTGTACATTATCATAAAACTATTATTCAGGTACCCCGGACAAAGGTTCCTAATCTTCAACAAATGACATACACTTAACTGCCATTTTTGACACCTTAAGGAATTAATCAAGTCTTTGTAGGTATCTGAAGATGTATGGGAAAAGTGGTTTTTTAAAGTTTCTTTTTTAGTCAGTGAAGTAAATTGCTGACTCCTCACTTTTAATTTCCAAGAAAATTTGCAAACTGAACATTAAGTACGTGCCATAAATTCTACAGACTTATCTTAGAATATGAAATGGTTGCAAAAGAAAAAAGTAATTACTTCATGCAGATAACACCATTGGATAATCCTAGGTGGTTGATCTGGAGTTATACTAAGATAGAAGAATTGGACTCTGTTAGGGAAATTATAAAATAAATTTAAGCAGGAATAATAAGAAGGGCTATTTTGGAGTTTGAAAATAATGAGTTTGATCTGAACATAAAGTTTTGGATGTTAGAACTTGAATCCTTAAGGCATGATCAAGTCAATTAAAATTTGCATATGATGGAGTAATCATGAGTAAAAATTATAAAAGAATCAGATTTCTCTTTTGGAACAGGCAGCATCGCATCTGTGAATCCCCGTGACAACTACTTCATTTACTTTGACCTGTGGGTCTTTACAAGTGATGTTTCTGGGTACCCGGAACACTCTTCCCTCCTCTCCATGCGCCTACCTCTGCCTCTCCTGTTACTTGTCTGTTTAAGTGACCAGGAATAGATTTCTGCCCCTTACCTCCTCTAACCGTGATTAGACTAGAGTTCACACAATGGACCCTAGAATATCCCATATTTCTCTTTCTCAGTACTTCATTCACTTGAAATTATCTAAGAATGTATTTGTAATTAATACTGCTGTTTTAAATATCTGTTTTTACTGCTGCTGAGTGATTTACTTTATGTATATGTCATATATTCAGCACCTAGCACAGTGCTGGGTACCTCACAGAGACCTGTGAAGTTTTGTTCTTTGACACATTGAGAGAAATTCTAACTTAGTTACACACACACACACACACACACACACGCATGCACAAGCTTATTTGAAGAGGGTCTATTTCAAGGTCAGTGAAATTTTGGCTTCCAACCACTCTTACTGGGAAGTTTTCGCAATGGCAGGCCATTTAGCCATCACAGGGAAAGCATATTCAAACAGTAAAACTTTAGCTATGGAATCCAGCCTTTGTGGTTAAAAAGTAAAATGAGGTGAATTCACATCAAAACTGTATTCCATCCACCACTGAGTTGATCAGGTTAAGAAGGCTTTTCCTGGCCTGGCGATTTGAGGTAGGGAGCCATGCCATTTGAGTATCTCTCGCTTAGAAGGGCCACAGGCAGTAGACTCAGTGCCTCGAGAGAACACTTAAGTACTTGCTCTGGTGTGAAATTGTCCTCTCTTGACCTTTGGCTTGTCTTGCCATGCATGAGGCTGCATGTTAAAGTTATACCAAGAGATAATGTCCCCTAAATAGAAGCATATTCTGGGGATCACAGTCTCCTAATTATACTACCCAACTTAACTCTTAGAAAACCTGCAGCCCATGTGATAGAATTTCCTTGCTTTTTAGAATGTTTCTTCCTTTGCTGTACTTTAGGAAGTCTTCAGTAAATCTGAGGAACCATTGTTCTTTTCGGATTCATCCTTGGCTTAGATCTGTTTTGAAAAAGTGATTATTTTTCTTAAGAGTTAACTTTTAATTTCTTATTAAACAATTTGAGCTTTCCCTTTCTTAGACTTCTCTGTGCTAAGCTGCCAGTCTCAGACTCTGTAAAATAAATTCATGGTTTCATTTCATAAATGATTCCAGAATATAATGTATCAGTCCCAAGGAACATATTTACAAAAACCAACATGGATAGCTCCCAAGAACATAGAACTTAATTTTTAAAGAGTTTAAAAAAATAGCATGAGAATTGTAGCACAATACCATTTATATATGTAAAAAAGCCATACTATTAATTTTGTGTATTATATAATATTTATTTTAAAATAATACAAATATGCAGGAAATTATAGAGAACAGTATGGTGAATATCAATTTATACATCACCAACATAAAAATTAATATTTTATAATATTTCCCTCAGATTAGTTTTAAAGTTAGTTTATATTAGTTTTATGTTTTTCAAGGAAATATATATATATATGTCTAAATGAACATATGAAAGGCAGATCTGAAATATATAATCAATATATGAGAGTGAGATTTAAGGGGTTGCAGAGTGAATGGATTTGGTGATAGGACATAAAAATAAAATTTTAATTTTATCAAATTTTAAAATTTATAAATTATAAATTTAAAATTGTAGAATTAGCCATCTAATGATTTATACTATTGACTAATGAGTGTAAATAGCTCAATATACCCTCTTCAGATACGTGTGTGTGTGTCTGTGTGTGTTTTATATCTAACTAAGTTTGAATTTCATTCAATGTGTCAAAGAACAAAATTTCACAGGTCTCTGTGAGGCACCCAGTACTGTGCTAGGTGCTGAATTTATGCCATATACATAAAGTAAATTACTCATCAGTAGTAAAAACAGATATTTAAAACAGTGACATGCTACTAATGAGTATAAATACCTCAAATCTGAGGTCTAGAAAAATGAACAACCAACCAAACAAAGAAATGAACTGTGTTTATATATGTGTGTGTACATGGGTATAAGCATGCATATGTATTTATTTCTATTTCCATGGAAATATTTTTTTGAAGTTTCTCTAAGGTTTCTATTCTCTTCCAACCTGTGAAGCTTGGAATCAGACCTTTTACTTGGTATCTGGAAAAGCATGGCCTGGAACTTACTTTCATCCCACCAACTTATTCTAATTAAACTCTCACCTACCTTTCTAAGGTTGACCCTGACTGTTACCCATCACTGCAGTTGAAAGCAACATTTTTGATCTGGATCCTTTCTATCCCTGATTTCATCTTCTTGGCTTTGATCCTTCATCTGCATCACCAATACAGACACTTTTACCTTTCTGATCATCTCCTTTTTCCTCTGATCTATGTAAATGCTGACCTTGCTTTTCTGTAATTCAGGATTATATTGCGCATAAGACCAAAGGGCCTCTCAGTATTTCAAAGAGCATATCATTTACTCCTGATAGAAGTGTGAGGGTCTCCTTGTGTCTTGCTTCTTCTTCCCTGTCTTGTTTTCTAAATGAGCACAAGACTTGTCTTCTAAATAATCAGAGACCACCCCTTCTACAAAGTCATTTCGGCATGAGCGAGGCTGAGGAAGACATGCCCAAGCTAAGACTATAAGCTTCAGAATAAAGGGAATGAAGCTTGGGCTGGCTGTGGAAGAGGACATGGGTGTTTGCTAAGGTATTTCTGCACAGATAGGGTAGAGCATGCTAGTAAGAGTTCCAGAAGTGGAATTAGTGAGTTAAAGGAAATTAATATTTTTAGGCTTTTTTAAGCATAGATATTGACAGATGTCTTTTCAAGAGGGTTTTTAAGTAATTTACATTCATATTTGTGTTTCTTTAAATGTATCTCTTTTACCTTTCACCAACTGGTACTAAATTTAAGTCATTGATAATTTGTTATAATTAATAAATGCACACTGTTATACTATTTATTTATGTATTTGGCTTCTCATGAGCATAAACATTTTTTCTTTCAATGTGTTTGTTAAAATGGTCTATTTTCATGTGCAGGAATTAGCCTTTCATGTCCATTGCTCATTTATTTGCTGGAGTCTTTATATATTTATTAGTTTCTTTTTAAAATGTAGCCCTTTGTTGCATCTGGAGTGTGTTTCGAGATATATTCTAAGAGTAAGATCCATAATTTTAAAAATAAATATTTTATTACCCAGCTCTATTGTTCTTATCCTTCTACACTGATTGGAGATGACTCATTTATTGCATAATAGCTTATTTCATATGTCTTCAGAATGGCTTATTACCTGCACATAACAGTATTCTTATGCTGACAGGCAGAACACTTCCTTTTGATGGTGTCTATTTAAAGCTGATAATGGAAAATATAATCGTATCTGAAAATATTTTAAAACTGGGCTTTAATTTTCAAAACTGTGTTCTATTTCTGTCTTCTTATTTTTTTCATGCACAGTAATTGAAGAAATATTCTGCTTATTGATTTAAAAACTTGGCAGAAAGCTTTAATATATTTCAGAAGAAAGTGAAGTAAAATAAATAAGTTATGACCACCCTTGTAATGTGTTAAAGCAAAGAATATATTAATCAAATTCAAATATAAGTGTTTGAATTTTTAGTGTTGATTAACAGAATTGGGTTTTCTGGATGAGAATACTTCATACTTATGTTCTTTTATTCACCAGTTTAACAAGTGTGACCCCTCAGGGTGTATAGTGGTTATAAAATATGGAATAATTAGTATATTCTCTTTCTTTGTGTTCCCCATTTTTTGTTTGTTTGTTTATTTGTTTGTTGATTGGTATAACATTAAGTAGATGCCTGAGAGGAAACATAGATTAACTCAATATATTGAAGCATTCAAATAAAGATGCCTAGATGGAATGAACCACCTTGGGAAGCAAGGTGAACACTGCAAAATGTGTGAAGAGATTGCCAATGAATACTGGTCTGAGAGTTGCAAATCGCAGTCTTTAATGATCAATGCAGAATGGGGAGGTGGCATAGAACTGGAAATGGGTAAATGCCATATTTAGTAAAAGGGAGAAGGTGGCACAGGAAATTGATAAACATGAGCTTTATGCCAACTTATGGTATTATTATAAAACTATAAAACAGTGGCACTTGAGCCCCTAAAAGAAAAAATAATAATATCTCGATGAGCCAAAATGGACACTAAGAAGTAGCCATGACCAAACTAGAGTATTTTTTTTTTTAACTTTAAAGTTCTAAGGCTGGCAATGCAAGGAACTACAAGAAATATTTTTCAAGTTATTTTGACATCTTTGTGGATAAAATAGAGATACATAGGATGGAGACCAGGAAAATAAAGAGAAGTATTAGCTGGTAGAATGCCTGTTTTAAAAAGTATGGAAAGGTATGAATCTGGAGAGATTGCTGAGGTCACCAGGATGCTGTCCAGTACATTTTCCATCTTAACATTTGTATCAGTAACTTGAATGGCAATAGTAACTTGAAAGTTAATAAACTTTTAAAGTTGTTGGATAATATTGTTTCTATTGTCATAGATTTATCTAAATATTTACTGAAAAAGATATAAATAGACTGGATTGAAACAAACGTAATGATGTGAAATGATTAAATGAATGCACAAATCTAAATTTAGACCTAAAAAAA
>NW_011888809.1:3632274-3638544 GCF_000151845.1 Pteropus vampyrus
CACACCTCTGTATCAGTAAAAACATGCCTGTGATTTTTTTGTATAAGTTTAGAGATCCATATTTTATGAGGAATAGATAGATATTGGAATATATTCAGAAGAAAAAGAAATTTGAAAGTAGAAAATAAGAAATGAAAAAGTCCTAGTGTTTTTAGCATAAAAGGACATGTACAGGGAACTTGAAGGTAATAATCAAAGAACTATGATGAGGAAAAGGGAGTAGATTTGCTTTGTGTGTTTGTAGGGGCTGGGAATATTCATTAATAAAAACATTTTGGAAAGACAAACATTATATGAGTCGAGGAAAACCTGTGTAATAAAATTTGTATAAAAATGGAGAACTACTGATTTTTTTTTATCACTATTTCTACTCAAGGGAAATAAGAATAACACTTGGTTAAGATACCAATAAGTATATTTGAGAGGGGTTTAAGCATTGAATGAATTTTTCATTTCTTTAGTCATTGTTTCAGAGGAGAGTAAATGAGCATCCGCTATACGCAGAGAGCCATTTTTAAGACCTACATTGAGACATTGGTGAATGAGCAGGCAAGATCCTGTTCTTACCAGGTTTCTATCAGATCGCAGGAGATCTACAATAGACAAGAAAACAAACAAACGACATGTTTATTCCAGTGAGATAAAACAAGCTAAGGTAATAGACTGTGTTAAGGTATTTGTGGACAAGTGTATAAACAAAAGTGGTCAGGGAGGCTTTCTCTGAAGAGAACTTTAAGCCAAGCATCAGAACAGCAGAAGGATCCAGCCCTGTGAGGATGCAGTAGAAGAGAGTTTGTGGCAGAGGGAACCATAAACAAAGAGCTCATTGGCTCAGATAAGTGTATCATGTTTTCCTTTGTGGATCAAATGGTTGAACTAAGGGCAACTCTTAGGTGTTAGCAGAAGAAAGAATAAAAAGGCTATTATTGCATTAATTTGAGTGAGAAGAGATGCTGTCCAGTTATTTCGTGGCACGTCCTCTGGGCCAGACCTTGACTGGGTCCTAGAAATACAGAGGCAACAGGTAAAAAATTTGTACCTTTAAAGAGCATGAGGTGGGAGGTGGGGGTGGGGGTGAGGCACACACAGCTGTGATACAACTCTGGCCGTTGATGGTGAGATAGAGATGAAGTCATCATAGCAGCAACAAAGGCGGAGTGAGAGGGTAGCTTAGAAAGAGCACTCACCTGGAAGCTGCACAGATAACCTTTGCGATCCTATCCAAATATGGATTCTATGATTCCACTAAAGCTCTCAAAAGACGCTCTTTCACCTGGTTCTGACTTTGACAGATTAGGGTTGTGATATCTGTGATCTGTGTGGCCGTGAAGACTGGGGACTCTGATATGTTTTTGGATACTTGAGGAGCAGTGATACGTCTTCTCCTCACCCACGGGCCCTGACAGTCCAGCTCTAAAGCTGGAAGAGGCCACTTTAAGAGCTCTTGGAGTTTGGTGCCTGAGATAGGGTCTTTTTTTCAGGAGCCAAGTCTGAGGCCCATAGTCCTGAGTTTTTAATAATCTAACTCCTTGAACTCCTTTGAGTTCTTTTTTTTTTTTTTTTCTTATCTGAAAAACAGAATCTAATGCTGGCTCTACCCATGTCACAAAAGTGTTAAGATGATCAAATTATCCTAATTATAGTAAGGCTTTGAAAGTTATTTGAAATCACTGGAAAAGCAAATAACTATCTAAGAGACCAAAAAGCAAATGGCTTTCTCAAAGACCTGGTTTTTGCTCGATTAGGACAGGATTCTAGCTGGACATGACATTTGATTGGCCCCACACAAAGAAAGAATGACCTCTCTGGAGGGTGTTTTGTTTGTTTGTTTATTTTTTCCAGTGCCCTCAGACAAGCCTAAGTCTTTGTGAGAGAGTGGAAATGATAAATGGAACATGAAGACAGAGTTAGTCTTGTTAGCACAGATCACTAGTATTTCACGTTTGCAAAGATCTTGAAACCATCTATGTTAATTTCATTTCCTTGCCTGCAATGGTTATGCACTGCTAGCCTCAATTTATAGTTCAGAAACTCAAAGAGAGTAAAATCACGTAACTTACACTTGGGTTCACAGTGCATAATCACAAAGCTGGGGAAGAACTCTAGTTCTACAACCTAGGACCCTGAGGCATCTGAGGAAGTAGACTCGGTAGTCTCTCTTAATCACTTGTGTGTGGTTTTGACAGTGTAAGCCTTTCTAGCCCTTAAATAGATTCTAATAGAAATGAATCTATTATTTTCCTTTTTGTGGTTGCTTTTCCATCATCCTTTTATTCAGATTGTACAAATATAGAACTTGACTTTTTCATGTGCCTGTACTCATGACATCAAGTCACTAATTCATGAAGCAACTGCATATTGAGCATTAATGGGAGGCTTAGGCAAGATTCATAAGGTTGTATCTTTCAGATGGACAGAAGTCAGCTGATAGATTGAGATTGCGTAGAGACCAATGACAATAGCATAGTGTTTCTAAGAGCACGTGGATAACGTTGCTCCTCAAAGCATATTCAATGGAATTCAGATTTAGTGAACATTAATTTGTGTTAATAAAAACAAAGAAAGTGCAGAATGAAAAAAAATAGTGAATTTGCAGTCAAATAAATTTGGCCTTTCCTTCAGGTATTCTGAGAGCTTTTAAAATGACAATTCCTGAGATAGCTGTAGGAAGGAAATATAGTATGCATTTCCCAAGATTATTTGGAATTTTTTCTTCTGTGATGAGCATGAAACAAGATTGTTTCATAATTCGGTTGGGGAATATTAGGATGTAATTCCTCCTGTCTTGACTCCTTATCAATTTTTGCCAGTGTTGATCATAGATTTTGCCCACAAATATAAAACTTTCCATAAATTATAAAAATGGTTCACTGTGCTGAAAATGTATAAACAATTTTGTTTGCTTCCAGGAGTCTGGAATTTTGGTAAGTGCTAGGCAGAAGGTGCCTATGTGACCAGCCTCCAATAAACCCTTGGACGTTGACGTGTGTCTAACATGTGTCCCTGATAGATAATGCTTCTCATGTGTTGCCACACTCATTGTGAAGGAATTAGTTCTGTGTGACTCTATTGGGAGAAGCATCTTGGAAGCTAGTGCATCTGGTTTCCTCCAGACTTCACCTTTTGTGACATTTTTCTTTTTTCCTTTTTTTTTTTTATATTTGCTTTGTGTCCTTCCACTTGCAATAAATCTTAGCCATGAGTGCAACATTAAAAAAAAAAAAAAATTTCTATGAGTACTTCTGGCAAATCGCTGGGTCTGGGCGTGGTGTTAGAGATCTCTGGCACAAGGCCCCTCCCCGACCTCTCATTTTCTTTTCCTAAAATCACTTTCACATATTTTAGTTTATTTAATATAAAAGAAATTTTAGGCCTGTGAAAATCAGTATCCTATTGGACATTTCCTCAAATTTCTAAACTCATCTGTGTTTAGAAACTCAACAACAAGATACGTTGTGTCTTTTGTGATAATCTTCGATAAAGTGACAGAAATTGCAGAATCTCATGAAAATACGTACACACACACACACACACACACACACAGAAGTGGCAAACAGTTCTCATATTCTTATAGTATTTTCAGCGCAGTTGTGAGCAAAGATTGTAAAGTGTCACACGGATACCTGCTATCCTGAGACATGAGGTGAGATTGGTCTATGAGGGAGGTTTGAACCTCAGGGTGCTAGAAATAAACTTCGAAACCTTTCCCTTTTGTATTGGGTTTGAATGTAAATTATAGACGTGTGAAGCTGACTATGGGGTCAGGAAAGCATGTGCAAAAATGACATATTTAAGGCGGCCTCAAACATGCACAAAGAATTAAACATGCCCATGCATATTTGTAAAGCTCTTAGGAACCCAGGGTTTTGTTCCCAGAAAGAATCTTAAATTCCAGTTAGCAGAGGCCTTCCTGAAGGTGATGACTTGATGAGAAATGAGTTATTGCTGCCTCTTTGTTCTCTCACAGAAACCTACAGAACCTTCACACTCCATCTCAGAGAGGTTCTGCTCATCTAGTATCAATATGTTGAGTATGGGAGGCAGAATCTGTCCCAAAATAACACATTGTACTTGCAATCATTTGGTATCACTAAGTGAGGTTTGTTATCCTTTGCAATTTTATCCAGTTATAAAAAATAAGATAACTTTAGCTTTTTTAAAGAAATGAGAATAATTGCCCCCAAAGTGATCCTCTGCTATCAGTTTAGAAATCTTATTAACATTTCTGACAGTTAAACAAATTGATATATCTGGGTGGGTGCACTAGTGAACTAACAATTGGAATAATTCTTTTGTCTTCTATTAGCTCCTATAACAAGCAGCTTTCTCCAGAAACCGAAAGGGTATATTAAACTCCACAATGCTTTTGAATTTTAAAAAGCTAAATATGACTTCATTTACACTAAAAGTCTTTAATCTTCCCTGGTGATAAAAACTGAATCAATAGATTTCAGTACCAAAAACAAAACAAGGAAAAAAAAAAATGTTTTCTTTCCAGTCATTATAATTCTTACTCAGAGTTTAATGGCTTTGAACGCTGCTAAGTAATCAAAAATATAAAATCTGTTCTGTGTAGTTTCTTTTAAGATTTAAATTTCTGTTTATTTAAAAATATTTCTTGTCTGATTATTTGCCTAGAATATGGAGTATGAGTCGATGTTATGTCACAATATATTTTTCTAACATTTCAACAGTTTACTTAGCTTATCTTTAATGCTTCATTACAAATCTCATCAAAACTAATTTATTGGGTGTCTTGATGGCTTCATTTTTGTAAATATGATGGATTGAAAAAACATTTGTATATTGAAGTTTGTTTTAATTTTGTTTAATGTGTTCCTCTCAAAATTCATATCCTCATGGTAACCTGGACAACGAAGGAAACCTCTCTCCTATCCAGATGTTGACATGGAAATTAAAGGGTCTCAGTGGGAGGACCAGGGCAGAGCTTTGCCATACTTATCACCTGTTTCTCTTTCCTCTGGCTTTCCGCATCTGATTTAAGCACCCACACATCAATGCCTCTTGAGCAGAACAGAGACGGTAGCTTTTGCAATATGTTGTGAATCAAGCAAAACTACCTATTGAGTGAGAAATGTTAGTTTATAACCTTGTGTGTCATTGAGAATTTATACAAATAATACTTCGATGGAGAGATGCTAGTCTGCTATTTAGTCACGTTGAGAGTAGTAAGTCATATTTGCCCCACCAAATTTCTCCTACTTCAAACTCCAACTCACAAGTATGCACTGGATGTTTGCCTTTGAGGAAGAAATGGGAAACTATCCTGTAAGTGAGGAAGAATGATCTGTTTTATTCCTCTAGTCCATATGAGAAGAGGCATGAGGACCTGGCAGCATATTACATGGTAGAGTGTATTTTTATGGGTATGATATGTCTGACAATGTTAGCTAAAGAAACAAGTGTGCTGAACAAAATAACTTCTGGAAACTGCAACCTTTTGTTGACAAATGCTGCACGGTAAAGCTAAAGAAATCTAAGTCCTGAATAAATCCAATTGTCATTGACTGTGGGAGTGCTAGTTCTGGAGAGAAATGACATTTATGATACCTTTGGTAAACATTATGAAAACCTTTAAGCTTCAAATCCAAATATGGCTTTCGAGCAATGTCCTACTTCTTTAATATGTTAAATGTCAGTTAAATCACTCTGATGGCGAATCTTTGGAAAACTGTTATAACAATCAAGCAGTCAAGTCATCTGGGGGAGGGGGGTGGAAAAGCTCAAGAAGGGAAAGGTAAAGGGAGACAGCAAAGTCAGGAAAGAGAGCCAAATAAGGAATGGGAGTCGAAGTTAATTGCTAAGAATACTGCGTGTTTGCATGTCTAAGCATTTGTGCAGAAGGCTAGAGAATCTTGATGAGTGTAGCGTATGATCAATTGAAATACGACCATTGAAATAATCAATCATGCAAAATAATACCTTGTGAGGAGTCATACAGCCATCGGTTGCAGTTCCACAAATACTTCTGTGTTTGTAGAGCTTATAAAATCACCTCAGATTAACAAATCATAAAGGTGAAGATCATATCTTTATTTAGTCATTGGATATTTGATAAACATTCAGTTCTCCCAGTTGTCAGAGGTGCTAGGAAAACAAAGATGATATGTTAAAATCCTTACCTTGAAAAGTTCAGAGTTTAACTGGGAAACTGACAGTTAAGTTGCAATAGCAACCCAGCCTGACAAATAACAGAAGATGGTTTTGTGAGTAGAAAGAGAGTTGACTACACTTTTTGAGGGTTTTTTT
>NW_011888809.1:3639859-3641684 GCF_000151845.1 Pteropus vampyrus
CATCCACAACTTGGGTGGTTGATTGTGAGCAAGTTACTAAAATCCCTCTGTGCCTCAATTCCATCCCCTATCAAACAGACATAATTATGTTTATTTACAGGCTTTGGGGGGAAAGTAAATGAGTTCTTATTTATATAGTGCTTAGCAGATGCCTAAAAAAAAGTGTAAGTGTTCAAGAAATTAAAATCTTATTTCATTCAGAGTTATCAGTGATGACAGAGTAATTAGTGTGGCCATCTTTTCTTCAGTTAACCAGTAAATCTCCCTATTGGAACCAAGTAAACTCTTATATTCTTGTACATAGTAGGGACACATAACAGTGGCTGGAAAACATTCTTTGAGGGGAACGGAGAGCTTCAGCAGTCTCAGTAATTATGAGACTCCCTTCATTATTGACACTTTGGAAAACAGAGACCTTCTAGAACCAGTAAATCATTATGGACCATGAAAGTATAAACTTTCATTCACGCAGAATGAGTCCAATAAACACCTCATTCTTTATCTTTCCCTTCATTCATTTGGTGATCATTTATTAAGCATCTGTCAGGTATCAGACGCTGTCCTAGCTACTCATTTTGCATAGGTTATTGAGACACATGCCTTGTCCTCATATAATTCAAAATCCTATAAGAGGCACTGGAACATAAGCAGATAGTTACACTGCAAAGGAATTGGAAGTTTGTACAGGAAATGATATAAGCACAAAAGACTCTGATCTGTTCTGACAATAGGGTCATGAAATTTCAAGCAATCGGTTATCTTTAAGGATCTAGTTCTCACAGAAGGAATAGGAAGCATGAGTGGCTGATAACAGCTATAAGGAAAAGAGCAGTCTTTGACGTCTTGTTTGTTTTTTTTTTTTTTCCTTAACATTTTTCACTTTCTGCTTGTGTAATGCCACCCTCTCCCAAATTTACATGATTATAGGGTTGTAAAGCACTTTGTCACTCAGAGTTCCTTAGGTAGAAAAGCAGCATTGATGGGTTCAGGTCACTTCCCCAGACTTTTGCATCTGCATTCTTCACCTGCTGCTTTATATCTGGAGCATCCTTTTTGTGTACATGCCCCCATAACCCAGGCTCTAAAAGCTCTTTTGACCTAACCTTTCAAGAGCAATTCATGACTCTTTTCTAAGTCAAATCTTTTGTGTCTCTATGCAGGACATGAGCACAGATTCTTGCAGAAGGCAGATATCAGATGGAAAATGAGGATAATTTTTGTCCTGCATTTTGAAATGGGAGGGGGCAAAAGGAACGATGCTTTTATTACCCATGAGGTGAGCTGATCTTTCCAAAAAATATGAAGCCAGGGTGTAGTATTTGTGTTTGGGCTCAGCATGTAGATCCCAGGTATTAATGAAGGGGAAGGAAAACTATGTGTGTGGGTAAAAAAATGTCATTTCTTCACGTCTCTTGTGAGCTAGTTCTCTCAATACAATGCCATGGACAGGGCTGAGGCGGGGCAGTGATGCCGTGGGAAGCTCTGTAATAATCTTGTGAAATAAATGAGTTCTAAACATTCTAGATACCAATAGGAAATGAAAGGAGCAGAGGAGTTGGCAGCTAGAAACATAGCATTTTTTATTTTTTAATTTTTTATTTAAGTATATAAGTATATATAAGCTTAATCTTATACTGGTTATATCAGTTTCAGGTGTGCTAGTGATTCGACATTTTTATACCTTACAATGCGATCATCTCACTAATTCTATAATTATTTGTTACCACACAAACTTACCATAAAATTATTGGCTATATTCCCCTCCTTCTTTTTACTCATCTCCCCACCCCCTCTCTCCTGGTAACTGTCCCTTCGGTCTGTGTTT
>NW_011888809.1:3641734-3646876 GCF_000151845.1 Pteropus vampyrus
TTTTTTTTTTTCCTTAACATTTTTCACTTTCTGCTTGTGTAATGCCACCCTCTCCCAAATTTACATGATTATAGGGTTGTAAAGCACTTTGTCACTCAGAGTTCCTTAGGTAGAAAAGCAGCATTGATGGGTTCAGGTCACTTCCCCAGACTTTTGCATCTGCATTCTTCACCTGCTGCTTTATATCTGGAGCATCCTTTTTGTGTACATGCCCCCATAACCCAGGCTCTAAAAGCTCTTTTGACCTAACCTTTCGAGAGCAATTCATGACTCTTTTCTAAGTCAAATCTTTTGTGTCTCTATGCAGGACATGAGCACAGATTCTTGCAGAAGGCAGATATCAGATGGAAAATGAGGATAATTTTTGTCCTGCATTTTGAAATGGGAGGGGGCAAAAGGAACGATGCTTTTATTACCCATGAGGTGAGCTGATCTTTCCAAAAAATATGAAGCCAGGGTGTAGTATTTGTGTTTGGGCTCAGCATGTAGATCCCAGGTATTAATGAAGGGGAAGGAAAACTATGTGTGTGGGTAAAAAAATGTCATTTCTTCACGTCTCTTGTGAGCTAGTTCTCTCAATACAATGCCATGGACAGGGCTGAGGCGGGGCAGTGATGCCGTGGGAAGCTCTGTAATAATCTTGTGAAATAAATGAGTTCTAAACATTCTAGATACCAATAGGAAATGAAAGGAGCAGAGGAGTTGGCAGCTAGAAACATAGCATTTTTTATTTTTTAATTTTTTATTTAAGTATATAAGTATATATAAGCTTAATCTTATACTGGTTATATCAGTTTCAGGTGTGCTAGTGATTCGACATTTTTATACCTTACAATGCGATCATCTCACTAATTCTATAATTATTTGTTACCACACAAACTTACCATAAAATTATTGGCTATATTCCCCTCCTTCTTTTTACTCATCTCCCCACCCCCTCTCTCCTGGTAACTGTCCCTTCGGTCTGTGTTTCTATGAGTCTGTTTTGTGTCATTTATTTGCTTTGTGTTGTTTTTAGATTCCACATGTGAGTGAAACCATATAGTATTTGTCTTTCTCTGCCTCACTTATTTTGCTTAGCATAACACCCTCTAGATCCATTCTTATTGTTGCAAATGGCAAGATTTTATTCTCTCTTATTGCTGCATAATATTCCAGTGTGTGTGTGTGTGTACGTGTGTACCACATCTTCTTATCTACCAATGGACACCTGTGTTGCTTTCATATTTTGGCTATTATAAATAATGCACGGGCCATTTTTGATCTGCCACCTCTATTGTTTTTCAGTATTCGCTTTCTTAGGCTGTAACTTACCTTTTTGTTGTCACATTTTCCAGTGAAATGCTAAGACTCTGAGGCCAGGAGTCAAGCTTAGTTCATTTTTGTACCTAATTGTTTTCTGCCACTCAGCCCTGCTAATATTATTACAATGCAGTAAGGTTTATAATTCAAACTTTGTGAAGTAGGAAATAATGGACCCACGAGAGGCTAGTATCAGAGACTTGTGAACCCTAGACAAGTGGGGCAGGGACAGCTTCGGATTTGTGAAATGTGTGATCAGAAGAAGATCCAAGAAGAAAGTAATAGGGGAAAGAAAAATGAAATGTGAAAGTAGGGTGGTTAAGAGCTGGAGACAGTGGGCCAGGAAGACTAAAGATGGGGAGGTCAGTTGGAAGTGATAGCTGGTCACATATTTGGTACACAATATCATAAAGAGTGGAGCCCATGCTAGGTTGAGAGTCCAGGTGGAAGAATGTGATGCTTATTGGAGACAGTTGACCTAAGTTCAAGGGCAGAATACAGGGACCATTTCCAGAGGGGCTGGTAAAAGCAAAGCCATTTTCTATAGTTAGAATGGTAAAGGTGGGAAGTCTCAAACTAGAGAGAAGAACTGAGGAAAATGGAAAAGTGAAACAAAAAGAGATTAGGAGATTTTAGCCCACATGTAATAGTGAAAAGCCCTCTTCCTGACACTAGGGTTCAAATCCAAAGCCCAAACTGATGCCAGGCTGACTTGGAGCTGGGCCATCTAGCTTCTAAATAGAGAACTCATCAATTCTCTCAACCATAGGACAGGATTGGTTCTCAGGCTTAGGAGAGTGTTTAGCATGCATGTGGGCACTAAGGGTGCCTATATGTGATTAAAGAGCTGTCGGGAAGACAGTAGGTGGTTGTCTGTAACAAAGTCTGGGTACACATCTGCTAAGGATGATGGGAATGATAACCTTGATTCTCTGACTGCAATATCTGACATGGCTACTCAGAGGAGGCCTAACTCATAATGATGAAGGAGTTTGCACTTTAGCCCCAGTGAGGACCATTGCAGGATGGACTCTGGACACAACCAGAGACAGCGGGGCTAGGAGCCCCCATAGTGTTTTGCCACAGAAGACTCATTTTCAGCTTGGGCAATTGGTTTCTATGAAATGAAAGCCAGTTCTACCTTGACAGCTTTCTGTAGACTTCAACATTCTATTTAATTTTCGACTATTGCAAATAAGTTCCCTTCCTTTCTGTATTATTTTCATTTTCAAATTAAAATTAGTTTCCCGGTTAAAGTTAGTCTTGGACGTTTCATCACTTCACACTCAGAAGTGTGTTGCCTCTAGCTCAGCTGTTTTTCTGAGAATACCTGATTGTGTTGATAAGAACTTTTGGAGAAGCTGCCCAGGATGCCTGAGAAAAGTATATTTGGCTAATAAAGTTCAGAGAGCTACTTAATAGATTTTACACTGGGGACTGCGTTTTCTGCTGTTTTCATCAATTTGTGGTTTAGCACTCATCACCAAGGTCCTTGGCCTCTTCCCTTGACTCTCTGCTTTCTCCTCTTCTCTTATAGCAGATCTGGCATAGAACAGTACTTGAAGGACCTATCCCCTTCTTTTAAAGTTCCACACGGAAGAGAGGAGTACTCCAGTTCTCAACAACCCCAAACTCCCACCCCCTACCCCCTTTCCTCCCAGATACTTTACCCTGAGAGTACTTATTTGAACTCTCGTTTTGACTCTGATTTAAATACAAAATGAGTTATTGGACAAACTATTACTTCTTCCACAAAAAAGGGCAAAACCAGACTCCCGAGAGCCTTTTCAATTATATGTAAAGAAGAGAGAATGGGGGTGGTGGTGGGTGAGGGGGTGGGGTGGGGGAAGCAAAGAATTGATTCAATTAAAATGCTTCTAGTAGACAGAAGATAGAATTATCTGTAAAACAAATGTAATTACAGATTTTATTTTAATTTCTATTTCTAGAGTGTTTACTCTATGGCAGACTCTGAATTCCTTGTATGTATTATCTCATTCCATCTTTACAGCATCACTGTGAAGTTGATTTTTGTATACTCAGGTTAGACTTGAGGAAATAAAAAGAGTGTGTAAGGGCTCAGTGTTATGCCATGGCAGAATCAGATATCTAAGCCAGGTCTGACTCCAATGTTGACATACCTCCAATCTGGCTGAGGTGTTAAACTACATCTTGCTTTCCACTATGCCCTCAGAGAGAAAAATAAACATTACTTTATTATGTAGGTAATACCTAGAGACTGTCATGATGGACTAGGAGAAAGGAAACTGGTGAAGGAAGAGAAGAAGGTAGAAAAAAAGATTGATCTGGTTGGAAGTTATGAATCCCAAGGAGAAATCCAAGAAACCCATTGCTTAGTGAGTCTGGTTATATGGTGGTAGAATATATTTAGAGCAGAAAGATGATGGGGGAGTCAGAGGTGTTGGAATGAGGCTACAGATGGCATCTCGGGTCTAGCCCATCAATCTGCTATGACAAGACTTTTGTCAACAGTTAAAGTTTCAGGGAGCGTAGTCTAATCTCATGACAGAAGCATGATGAAAACAACAAACACTGGCTAAATAACACTGAGCTTTGCCATATGTTAAGGACATCATGCTTTCATTCTCTATCAATCAATAGATAGTACAGACTGAACATGATTGGCAAGATAAAGAAGAAGGAGAAGAAGTGGAATCCAACCAGAGGTAAGTGCTAGTGAAAAACAAGGGAGTGTGAAATTCAGAAAGCAGAGGTGGATGGCACTAAAGCTCTAACTAGGAAGTATCATCCATACCCAAAGAACACATGCATCAGGCTAGGTTAGAGGCAGTTCTGAGTAACCCGAAATGTCTCTAAGGGGTCCCTAGCTTTCCTTATTTGAGCTGATAGAACAAAATATTTTTTTTTTTGGTGTAGAACTCTATCTTTAGTTATATTACCAATTACTTTGGGGAAACGCAGAGAGACAGGCATCATGTACTTACAGCTCAAATGTTCAAAAGTCTACTAGTCTTACCTTAGTCTAAATTCCACAGAGGAAGAATAATTTATTCTGACACTATTTGATCTTCAAAGAGGTCTACAAGTTTGAGAAATATTTGATAACAGAATTGTAGAAACGGGAGGGACATTTACTACAACATCCTTTTTATTTTACAGATAGATTGACTGAGGCCCAGAAAGGTTAAGTGAAATGCCTAGTAAGAGGATAAGTTAGGTTTTAAACTTAAGTCTCCAAACCCCAATTGCAATGTTCTTTCCACAGCAAACACAGTTCAGCCTCAAATTTGCATTCTTGAACACATGTTTTTGCTTCCATCAAATACACATACATGAATTCTTGTTGAACCATCCAATTATCTAATCTACTCCCTTTACTCAGGATAAAGGCATGCTGGCAGAGGCTATGAAGAACTGTTCAATACTCATGTCAGTCATACTACAGTAACTCCAGGTGCCTTAAACCTCTAAATGACAATCTCTAATGCAGCATTTTAAAACCCACCAGAGAAATGATGCGTTAAGGATGTAAACCTGAATGACAACCTGAAATTAAGGTTAACATTTAGTGACTATATTTTTACAATAATTCAGGACTTTAAAAATATGTGTTTGTGTGTTGGGTCTGTCATATTAATAACCAAATTTTGTCTAAAGGACTCCCAATTACCTTTTTACCAAACACTCAATGCAATGAATTCCTTAATTTTTTATGATATATCTTTAATCTTAGTTTTATGCTTACCACATGTTAAAATCACAGTGTTCTATGACGAATCACATGGTTTAAAAAACTGATTCAAATTCAAATTATGAAGGCATGAGATACATACATATTTGTATTCAGGTTATGTATAT
>NW_011888809.1:3647381-3651353 GCF_000151845.1 Pteropus vampyrus
AAAAAGTTTATCTAATGAGAATTCCAAACCACAAATCTTCTCTTTGGAGTAGTAAGGATTAGAATTCATACTCTTTGTTCCTTTCAACCCATTTCACTTCCAAAGATGTAGTTCAAAGTAACTCTAAATGATAGTCCTCTAGATGTTAGTCAGAAGCAAATGGTTATCCTGTCTGGAGTAACATTTTCTAAACCTAGATCCCATCTCAATAAACTCTCACAGATAGAGTTCCAAGGGTCAAGTGTTCACAATAAAAAGTTATCAAACAAATCACGACACTAACCACCATGAGCGCGATATAACAGAACTAACTACATAGTCAAGATATCAAAAACGATCAACTTAATGATTATAAGTAGATTTGGTATTTTTGAAGAAATAAGGGAACTATTGAATATATGATGAGGGATAAATACTATTAAAATCAGCAGAGACATATTTGCAAAAGAAATGATTACAATTTAAAGCAGAATGATTAAAATTAGTAATTTATTGGACAGAATAAACATTCAATTAGACACAGCTGAAGAGGGAATTAGCATACTGGATGATAGATCTGATAATATACAATAACAATAGAATGAGACACAGAGAGGTGAGGAGTAGAAATTTGAAAGAGAAATTAAAAGACATAGAAGAGTAAGTGAGCAATTTCTGATTATATTGTAATGGTTAGGGTACAGATCAAATTGCTATAATCAAGAAAGTGTAAAAAACAGTGGCTTAAGTAAAATAGAGCTTATATTTCCCTCCCATAAATGTCTGGAAATAGGTAGTTTAGAATTTGAAGGGATTCTCTGCTATTTTCTATATGTTTTCCAAAATTATTTAAATATTCAATATATTACTTACTAATAGAAATATATGCTAATAAGAAATTCCAGGGCAAGCATTTTGTCTTCAGGAAAGTGACCTGAAAGTTTCTCACATCTTCCCTCTCATACTAATGGCCAGGACTCAGTTACATGCACACATTTAGCTGCATTTTTAATTCCAGCAATAGCACATCAAATTCCCCTTATGCTTCCAATCTTTGTCTCGTCTGCTACCAGCTACAGAAAATCTCTACTCTTAAAAGCCTTATTAGATTATATTATATACATTAAGATAATCTACCTATCTTAAATTCAACTGTGCCATATAGCATAACATAATTATGGGAGTGCTATCTTCGACTTATTGCATTTCAGAAATATTGCATTTTCATCAACATCAGGCAAGACGCTCTACCAGCAAACACTTGCTGAAAGCTTAGTAATTTAGTGATAAAATGTTTTTCAATTAAGGTGTATACATTTTTTCAGACATATGCTGTTGCACACTTAATAGACTATAAGATAGTGTAAACGTAACTTTTATATTTAGTGGGAAACCAAAAAATTCATGTGACTCATTTTGTTGCAATATTTGCTTCTGGAACCAAACCTACAATATCTCTGAGGTATGCCTATATGTATATCATAAAATATATTATTGTGATATTCAATTTATTTCAAAAATGCACATTGTTTCTTTTTTAACATTTGAAAACCTTATAATATAATCCATTACATTTACTGATTAAAGATGAAAAAATCATATACAACTCAGTGTTCATTTATTTCCTAATTTCTAAGCCACCTAATGAAAATGAAGTATTATTCTAAGTGCTAGGAAAACATCAATTAACAAAATAAATAAGCTATACTCATGTAGTGAGAGAAATAGATATTCTAGAAGGGAAAAGGCCAACGTTATGCTGGTAAATTGTTAACAAGCAAAGAAAGAAAAAGCTCTGGTTTGTAACATTTGCTCACATCTGTGGTGTAATTCTTCTATCATGGCCAATTCGAAGCTACTAAATGACACAGAGTTAATAAGAGATGTGTACAATCGG
Source organism: Pteropus vampyrus (assembly GCF_000151845.1). Taxonomy (NCBI): domain Eukaryota; kingdom Metazoa; phylum Chordata; class Mammalia; order Chiroptera; family Pteropodidae; genus Pteropus; species Pteropus vampyrus. Next base: position 3,649,258 of record NW_011888809.1, read on the forward strand.
CTGTCTTGATCTGGCATGAGTCAGTTCCAGCATACCAATGGGAACATAGACAATGAATATAATAATTCAGCAAGTTATGTATTATATTGGAAGATGAAAAATGTTATGAAGGATAATGAACAAGGTAAATGGAATAGTGGGTGCTAAGAGTGTGTGAGTGTGGGGGGGTGCATTTTAAGTTTTAAAAATGTGTTAGGCCTCCTGACAAGGTGAGCTTTGAGTAAAAACTTTAGAAGGTGATTTACGTAGGCAGAAGGAACAGACAGAAGAAAAATACTCAGGTGCAGTGTGTCTGAATTTGTCAAGGTAGTGTGGTTGGAGTGGAGTGGGAAGAGGAGACAGTAACAGAGATGAAGTTACAGACAGAGAGAAAATGATAAAGGTCACAGAGGCTGGGTAGGCCATGGTAAGGAATTTGGCTTTTCTTGTGTGAAATGGGGCACCATTGAAGGATTTTGACAGGTAAATGACATGATGTGACTTATATTTTAAAAAGGTTACTGAGGTCATTGTGTTGGTAATAGATCACAGCAGAGCAAAGATGAAGAGAGAGATGGATTAATGCAATAATCTAGGCAAGGATTATTGCAGTTAGACCAGGGTGATAACTGTGGAGATAGGTTGTCTGATTCTGGATATATTTGAAGATAGAGCCAATGATCTCTCTTGGTCGTTTGCATGAAACGTAGGAAGCAAAGAGTAAATGCTGACTCTGACTAGTTCTTGATGTAGTCCAGATTTAAGAGGTCAAGGATGAGAGAAGGAGGCGTGTGCATGCACACACACACACACACACACATAGACACACACACAGGATGTTTAGCAGCTGTCACCAATGTGAGACAAAAGCCAGCAGAGTTTGGTACTCTGGAAGCCACAGGAAAGGGTGTTTCAGGAAGGAATAATTAGCTCTGCCCAAATCTAGTTTTAGTTAAGTTTACTAAGTTACAGGCCATTGGTGATCTTTACAAGAGCAGTTTCAGTAGAGAGGTGGAATTGAATGCCAGAATGGTGTCCCTTTAAGAGAGAATAGGAAGAAAGATTCTAAAACAGAGAGTCTTATCAAATCAAAGATTTTTTTGCTATAAAAGGGAAGAGAGAAATGAGTGTAGCTGGAGGGACAGAAGTGTTCAAGAAAGAGGTCTTATCTTTGTTGATTTTAAAGAAGAAGAGATAAAGTATGTTCATATGCTGATGAGAATGACTCTTTAGAGAAGAAAGTATTGATGAAATTAAGAGAAAAAGAAAGAATTTCTGAAGCAATGTTGTTAAATAAAAGAAAGTGCTCGAGATTGTGTACACAGATACAGAACAACACAGATAAAAATCTATATTCTAATAGAGTAAACAAAGGGGAACACTGTGATTTCTTTTACTCAATGCTGGTACTCAGTGCTGCTATAGATGGCAAAAATCTGTGGAAATTGACTTCTGATTGCTTTAATTTTTCTCTGTAAAGTAGAAAGCAAGATATTTAAACTGGATAGACAACTGGATAGACAACTGGAATAAAACAGGATTCCCAGAAACAGATCTACGCAAATATGAATTCTTGATGTGGGAAAAGGTTATCATTGAAAATCTTTGCTCACTGAGCAAGACTATGTACTAAATTGCATAAAGTGGTTATGCATATGGAAAAACAAAAATGCATCTCTGTCTCTCGTATTACATGACACACAAATTAATGCCATTTGAATCAAAAACTAAAGTGTGAAAGGAAACACTTTAAAAATTTTAGAAAAAAATATCTTTGTGACTTTATGTATGAAATTAGTTTTTAAAATATGATACAAAAAAGTAAACCATAGAGTAAAATGTTAATATTTTTCATATAGAGATTAAAAATACAAGCCACACACAATAGGAAATATTTTCAGTGAACGAAAGAATAATGTCAAGTAATGATTTTCATAAATTAATAAGGAAAAACAAGCAACCCATTATAAAATGACTATCAGGGGAAGAAATTCTAACATCCATTAAGCCTGTAAAAAGATGCCAAATTTTGTTAATAATCTGAAACTGTAACTGAAAATCACATTGAGATACACTTTCAGATCTACCAGATTTACAAAACTTAAAAAAAAAAAAAA
>NW_011888809.1:3652376-3672823 GCF_000151845.1 Pteropus vampyrus
TGGAAATCTTTGTATATTCTTGTTCCTTTTATTTTAGGCCAAGGTCCCAAAATTATAGAGTCATAATCTTTTATAGGTCTTGAGAATACTGAAGTCCAGGTAGAAAACTATAGCAAACCTATGGTGTTTAGTTTATTCTCGTCGAGTAAGTTATGATATATAATGCTCTCTGGTAACCTGAAGTAGCTCATGCGTTGCTATTCTCTGACCCCAGACATCTACACCTCCTCTTATACAGTGCTTAATTCCGTCTCAAGGAGGAACTTCTTCTTTGGAAACAAACAAACAAACAAAAAAACCCTTTTATATTATTGCATGGGGCAGCAGAAAGAAAATATGGCTTCTGTATTGAAAATCCAGTTTGATTCCCATTTTTTATTAAATTTAAGAACAAAGAACACATCTTACCATCTTTAAAGACATATATATTTCTGAGCCATATTGGAAACTAGGGATTATATTAAGTCCCGAAACTAGTTTCCAGACTGTGGTCAACAGGCAAGACTAGAGATGACTTGGGTACTGTTGGGAGACACCAAGATTTAAGAAGAAGAAAAAAAAGTGATCTTGAAAGCTACAGTATAAAAATGAAGCTGACATTTGAGAATGTTCATAGCCTAGGTACTGAGAGGCAAGCACATAGTGAAGTTTAGAGCAGAGTTCAACTCATTCTACCAGATGGCATCTTTCTTCCCTAGGACTGTTTGAAGTGTGTCATCTGCTCAACTTCTAAAGCATTTTTGTTCACAGATATTAAAGACATTGACTGGATGCTAAAAGTAAAGAAGTTGAGTTGGACCAGGTTCTTTTTTACAGTTCTTCTCATTCAAGCATTCTGTGATATACAAATGACTTTCACTAAAAATCTGTGAACACCTAGATAAGCACATTGAAAATCCTGATTGCTTATAAAAACAAACAAACAAACAAACAACAACAAAACTTTTCTGGATGAATTCATGAAATGAGAGATCAATTTTGTTGGGAAAACTCAATCTTCCCTGCTGAGCATTGAAAAATCTTATTAACGATGCCTTCAAAATCCCACTTTGATCAATATTCTGGAGATTAGGAGGCAGGAATATAATTTTTCTACCTCTTATATGCATGGCCTCGAAATGATTTTTTCATTTTTTTCCCTCTCAACTTGGTTTTCTCCTGTGTAGAGATTGTGTTATTTCTCTTTCATAGGTGTTTTATATACATTAATTATGAAATGCATGTCTACTAAATTTCTTGGCAAGTTACAAATGTTCCTTAAAAATATTATTTTTGTCATCATTATTATTCCAACTTATAGTCATTTCATAAATCTATCAATTAATTAGCAAACATTTATTGATGCCTGAAAAGATACTGCCCTGGGTACTGGGAGTGGCAGGAGAAAAATTTTGCATGAGGTCTGAGCCTGAGTTAGCTTGTAATCTAACTGGAGTAACAAAACACCTAGACACATATAAATTGAACTGTGGACAATAAGAGCAGAAGAATAGTATAGGAGCTCAAGTTCAGTCTATTTCCATCATATTGGGCAACAGAGGTGGACGAAGTTCCCTTAAGACTGAATCTCAGATAAGTTAAGTCCTGAGGTCTTGAGTTAACAGGCATTAGAGACTCTTTGTTAAGGGGGATTAACATATGTGGATGGAGAGAGGGTGGAGGCACATCTAACACCACCCTCATGTCATTAGTTTCTGTGTTCATTAATTTGGCAGACACCCTGCTTTAGAAGTGATGTATTTCTTGTGGCGTAAGAAGCAATATATATTTGGTCTTTGTCCCTGATTCTGGGCACGTGGATCCTAAAACCCTTGGAATCTCTAGCGGGATAAGAGTGTCTTTGTATGCTAATAAAATGACTAGTGGCTTTGGGTCCCTGAATAGCTTCAAGATGGGGGATGGCCATTGTAAAGACCAAGGCAAGATTAGAGGGTTGAGACTTTCAGCCCCACCACCCCAAACCTCCCTTCTCTCCTACCTCCCCCACCTCTGGGAGAGGAGAGAAGCTGGAGGTTGAATTTAATCACCAATAGTCAATAATTTAATCAATCATGCCTACCTAATAAAACCTCTATAAAGACTCCTAAAGGACTGGGTTCTAAAAGCTTCTGGGTTGGTGAACACTTTGAGATGCCAGGAGGATGGTGTGCCAGGAGAGGGCATGAAAGCTCCATGCACTTTTCTTCCATACTTTGCCTTATATGTGTCTTCCATTTGGCAGCTCCTGAGTTGTATTCTTTATAATAACCCAGTAATATTAAGTAAACTGCTCTTCTGAGATGTATGGAATGTTCTAGCAAATTATGGAACCTGAGGAGAGGGTATGGGAGCCATCAAAATTAAAACTGGTTAGTCAGAAGGACAGGTGACAACCTGGGACTTGAAACTGGCATCTGCAGTGGGGCCAGTTTTGTGGAGTCGAGTCCCTTTAACTTGTAGGATTTGATGCTGACTCTAGGTAGATATTGTCCGAATTGAATTGAATCATAGGAAACCTAGTTGGTATGCAGAGTTGAAGAATTGATTGTTGGTATCAGAAGTAGTGCAGACAGTGTTTGCTAATTTGGTAGATACCCTCCTTTATAAGTTGCATTATTTCCAGAGCAGAAAGGAAGTTCACAGCAGTGACTCCCAGATAAAGGTGTGTCTCAGTATAATTTCAACCACAATTAGAGAGAGCCAAGCTCATAGAAGGTTAGATTGCAGGATCTGTGTGGCTGGTAAGACAGGTTTTTGAAGAGATTCATAGAATGCTTTTTCAGGGAAGAACCCAGTGAGAGAGGACCTGGAAGTGGCTTGATTACACAGTCACAAAGCACATAATGGCAACAAAGCTAACTTCATTCTGTGGGGTGTATAGCGTGAAAATTGAAAATTCAACCATCTCTTTAGTGTGGGATCATATTTTACTCGCCAAGAAACTTCAAGCTAATATTGGGGAAAAGCCTTGGGAAACTGGCCATGTTACCTGGTTAGCGACATGCACGTGACCCCTGCATGCTGGCTGGGATTATGAATCTGAAGAGGAGCATTGTTTTAGATCTCGACCATATATCTCATGACCTGGAAAGCTGGATGCTACACCCTGACATTTTTTTCCCCCAGAGCTTTATTAGTAGATATGTATTACCTACAAGAGAGAAGATGAGGAGACATGGAGGAGGTAGGGAGCCAGGGAAGCAAAAGCAGAGGAAGAGAGCAGTGGGAGAGAACACATTTATTCCAAAAACAATTTACTCGGTCAGTAGTCATTTTCAGTAGTCTTCTTGCTATTACTGAGGTAGAGAAAGGAATATGATGCTAGAAGGGGGCGCTCTTTATATCTCTCTCAGCCAAACCTCCTGCTGACGGTCTCTGCCCAGGAACCATTTTTCTCTAGCAATGATCTGTGACAGTTTTGATGGATGACCACAGGGCTATGTTCTTAAGCAATGGAGAAGGACAGAGGATTCCCCGTGCTTACCTAAGTCCTTATTCCTTTCTGTACCTGAAGGTATTATCAGATATCAAGGGCAAGGGCAGGGCACCCCCATCAGACTGCGATGCAAGTTTAACAAGAGGCAGTTATGTCTAGGGAATGTCTGGGCTCCACGGCCAACTTCTCATGGAGCTTCGTGGGATTGTTGTTATTATTAGTGTAATACTCATCTAGGGCCTGCCCTCTGAGGATTCCAAGTGCTGTGCAGACATTTAAAATAAGCATCGTGCTATTGCTCATAAATTCTCCCAGACCCAAGATTTATAGCATGTGGCTGGTGAGTATTGGGCTGTTTTTGTTTGTTTGTTTGTTTGTTTGTTTGTTTTAGAAAAATAAATGTGAAATCAGTTGTGAGGGTCAAGTCTAAGGTGCCAGGATCAGCTTTTCCAGTCCATTTTTCATTGGCTGAGCAAGAATCTCCTTTAATGCTAAAATCTTTTATCCCTGGCTTTGTGTGGTAGATTCTCAAGGACTCCACTTTCCAAGCTACAAAATAACATACCGTGTCTTCCATTCTACTTACCTCTTGAGTTCTTCATCAGAAGGTTGCCTCTCTTATTGATTTGCTGATGATCCAGAGATTTGTGTCTCTATGGCATTTGCTTATGGATGTGATTTTAAAAAAAGTACTTTAATCTTATATTATTCTTCAGCCATGTTGGGGTAAAGAGAGAGAGAGGCAAGAATATTGTTTTCTGGAGCAGCAGTAAGGACCATGTAAATAAAAAGGAAGGTACAACTGTGAAATTTTCCTTGTGTTATGTCAATCCTAAAAGCCACTAGCAAATTCTGGGTGACAATAATGTTTGAGAGTAATACTCTTTAAATCACGCTCCATAAACAGTAACAGTATCTATCTTAAAAGCTTATCAGTAATGTCTGACACCTAGTAGGTATTGAATAAACATTTATCGAATGAATGTGTATACATATGTATGAGTGCTTATTCACTCATGCACACACACCACTCAAGAACTCAAAATACTTTTAGTCCCACAACCTGAGGAACAATGCAATTTCATCCAAGTTGGCACTTTCAGACATAGTGCTACTACACTAGATGAAGCAATTTCACTACAGGCTGTTTCCTAGAAGTTTTGTTTTTGAAATGATTATCTCTGTGTTTTGTTTTTTAGCTAGCCAGTAGTTTTGTAATTAGACTTTGTTTTATATAGATTTTCCTTTTGAACATCGACTATTTCTGTATCCCTTGAAGGTTGACAGCAGAACTGGCAAGATGTCAAGAATAATTCACAAAAATGCCAATACAGGATATTCTTCAACAGAAGGAATATCTTTGGAAGATTCTCTGTCTGGGTTAATTAGTGTTCTTTCTGAATCTCTCACAGAAATATCTTAGAGCTGCTTTCATTAGTGGCTTCATCCACAGCATCGAAGTCCTGATCGGGATTTTAGTCTGGCCTTAATACAGTGATATCTGTTCTGATGATTTCTGTCCTTTGACTAGAACAGGGATTTCAAGAAGACTCATTATTAGCTATTGTTATGAGAAATTGGCTCCTCAGCATGGAGTTTAGCCTTTGAACTGATTTTTTTTCTAGTCCTGGAATATGGAGGGCATTGCAAGAAATGCTCTATTTTAGATGGAATCTGATGGAACCTCAGCCCCAAATTCCACACTGTGGAAGTCCTGGGTTATTGGCCTTTCCTTCTCTGCATTGCCCACCCTTTGCCTCCCCCACCCCCAACATCCCCACATAAAGGAATTCTTTCATTTCGGGTAAATGCTCTTCTCTGTCAAAATGCATCAGCTGTTACCCTGAATCTGAGTGAAGTTAAGACAGATTTTGAAAATCACTCCCAAATAAATGTCCTTTTGTAGCTACTGATCCCGTTCCCTCTTTTTTCCCATTGGATTCCTTGACGTGAGTGGGAGGTAAGATAAAAAGAGGAACACTTTATATCTTGAGGAGCTGTACTCATTCTTCAATTGTATACTGTGTTTAAAGCCATTTCATCTAGGTAAGAGATAACTAAAAAATAGCTTCTTCACATCTTTCTGTTCCTTCCTTTCCCTGAGGACACATCCTATTGACTTTCTAAAAGATAGTCCTTGATTTATTACATTTTTTGTTTTAATAATTGCAGAACATATTTGTGTAACACTTTTATTTCTGAAAGCCTGTTCTTAAACATCATTTCATTTGATGTAGCAGGGTAAGGGGGAAGGAAAGGCAGTTTTTAAAACATTGTTTGCAGTTTACTTTGGAGAACCTGAGGCTGAGAGAGGGGAAGTGGCTTTGACAATGGCAGAAGAGTCGGAACCATTGTCTACTAATGTTACCTTTCCCTGTGCATCGTCTCTGAGGAACACTCACAGAAAGTCCTGGGCCTTGTTAACAGATAGTGGTTCACTTACATCTGAGGTATTAGGCCCATGTTTCACCCCCTCTCAAAGGAGGCATCAATGACCTTGAGGATATACAGGGAGAGCAAGGCAGGATCAAGCTGCTGAGTCAGAGGATGGATGGAGATGAGGAGATGTGGTTTCAGGACAAGATTTCAGTTATATCGCCGCACAGAGAAAAACCAGGTTATTATTTTTTAAATTAATAATTTGAACATTTATTGACCGCATATTCTATGATTGTTCCAGGAATAATAATATGTGCTTAGGATATAAGGATGGTACAGAGTTTCTTCTGGAGGAACACTCTTAAAAAAGAAATATATATTTAAAAACCGCACACATCTAAGTGTTCTGGTTCAAGATGTCAGTTTGAACCTTGTGCATTAGATTTAATTCACTTCCTTCTCAAATTCACATTCACATGAAAAAAATATGTATATATATATGTATTTATTTAAATGTATGTATATGTATATGCATGTATATATGTATACATACAAACTAGGAGAAATTAGCATCAGCACAGATTAAAAAAAAGAAGAATGTGTACGAAAATGTCATGTCGACAGTATCAAATTGAATGCTGGATAGATAAACCCAAGATCCGATTACTGTGAAGCCATATTATAAAGGGTTATGAATACATAGTCTTATAACTGGGAGGAAGGGAAAAATTTGGAACAATAAGCAAATGTATGACACATGGGCAACCATAACTTTTAAAAATAACTGTTATACTCCTAAAATCATTCATAAAGCTAGGATTTTATCTTACCTACCTCAATCACCCATCCTTTCTTATTTGTTTGGGTCCTATCCACCCCAATCTAGGTGGGCTTAACCACAGGGCTTGTGACCAATGCAATGTATTCAGTGGTGACAGTGTACCAGTTTCAAGCTTGGCCCTTAAACTTTTCTGTCTTCGCTCGCCTTCTTGTGCTCCTGTGACTCACTGTGGGAAGCGCATGCCTCGGATGTCTGCTGTTCTAGAAAAAGATGTTTGGAATAATTTGAATCTGACCCGCAACCAAGCCTATATCATTTTAGCAAAGCCATGGCTTAAACCCACAAAAGCAAGAAAAATCAGTGTTTGCTACTATAACCTATTAAAATCTTGAGGGTGCTTTTCACACATAATTATTGTGGCAATATTTGACTGATGCACCAAGGTGCTTATTTGTTATACTTGGCCCGGGGCACAAGCTGTTTAAAGATGGGGCCTTACTGAAGAGGATTTGTTAGTAAGCAAAGTCGTATCCATTAGGGACAGACAGCATTAGCTCAGCTACCTTCGGTGTGTCACAGTCAACTTAAGGGGACAAAAATCCAATTATTCTGCAAACGGCATCAAGGTTTGTTAGCTCTCTGCAGTTGTTGTAATGTAAAGCTATGCAGATCGGGCAGGGGCACCCATCAAGGTAGGCAGCAGGGGTTGAAGGAGAAAGGTTGGGGGCAGTGGAGGCAAATTTTAATTCTTGGAAATACAGGTGGAGTGTGTACTGCAGACAGAGACACACAAAGAGAGTGTGCTCTGGAGAGATGCCTGGTAAGGAGGAGGCCTTGCTCCAAACCCTCACAGCTTAGACATTTGTAGGACCTGGTAAACAAGAACCAGGTCCCTACTAAAGTTGAGCTGCTACATTAAATACAGATGACCAACAGTCACAGACACAGAGAAATAGATTCATGTCAGAAGAGTAAAACGTTCTTGCTGAGCAAATGCCTGTAGTTATAGCTGCCTTCCTCCTCCTCACTTACAAGTGTTAAAATCCTTGTCTGGCAGAATAAAAATACAGAGTAGCAGGGAGCAGCCAGGTCATCATCACTAGATTGCTAAGGAAATGCCTCTGTTTCATCTGGCATTTCTTATGGCCAGAGCACTCTGGAGTGAGTCCTAGCCTGGTGACCTCACAAATATCCCGAATGTTCATCCTGGAGTCATTGACATTGTAAGATTCAGGCTCCCTTGGTGATAGCCCGGACCCTCCCATCCCTCTGCCCCCTGCCCCTATGTTTTGGAGAATTGAGGTGTTGCCTTCTATGTGTTGAATCTTAGGCTAGTAAGTAATTTTTCTTTCTAGTAATTCAAGCCTATACTATATCTTGGAAAAAACATTCTCACGGTATCGAATATGTGAATGGCATCCTTTCCTGTTTGGTCACTCTGATACAGGTTTCTAAAATATACATATTTTTATATAACATTGTTAATATAAATGAAAATCTTGTATGGTGAAGTCAGATATACATGCTCTGTTTACCATCTTGAATGGTAGCTTGGTGGCATTTTCAAAATCTAGTAAACAGAACTTGACAATGCATTATATATGGGAGAGAGTTAGAGGTTTTGATTCGTTTGAGAGCCTGAGAGATAAAATTATATAAGGAAAACACATACTGTATAGAGAGAAATGAAGAAAATTCTATGTAGCCCTAACATTGAAGGACCAAATAATGGAAGAGACTACTCAAGAAAACTTAGGTGAAATTTTCAAGGTTGTCAGGAGAAAAATCAAGATATGGCACCATCCTGATAACAAATGGAAGAGATAGTTCAAAAAATTAGTGGGTAACAAACAATGACGAATACCGTTGAGAAATGGGTATGATACAGATTGAACTGGCCATCAGACTGGAAGGTTGAGTAATCGTGGCCATCTTGGAGAGATCAGTTTTGAGAGGGGTCCTTCCACAGACTGCAGTGTTAGGGGAAAAGAGAGGTGGAGACTGCAAAAGTCAGTCATCCTTTAAAGAATTCTGTTTGCCATCCTTCTCCCTGTATCCTGGTTATTTGTTTACTTGACTTTGATACTCAAAGGGCAATAAGATCTTTAGGGCAGGCACTATGACTTTATTTATTTTCGTCTCACCATCGTCTAACACAGAGACTGGCACATGGTAAGCATTCACTAACCGTTCCTAAATGAATGAATGAATTACCAGCTGGAAGCAACATGTTGACAGATATTCATATCACCTTTAGCAAAGGAGCTAGGGAAAGCATGATCCCCCTGGAGAGAGTTCTCTAAAAGCCTTAGCAAAGCTTTTCTATGCAACCCGGAATAGATGCATTGCTGAAGCTACAGTCTGCAGAAACTGCAAGGGTAATTTTAGGTCATCAGGATGCCATTTCCCTAAATGGAATAACTAGTCCCTTGCTGGTTGGAAATCAAATGCATTCTTGTGAGAACGTTTTCGGTACACATACCGGCGCTGGCCTTGCTGGTTTGAACTGAAGCTTTTAGCTCTCATTCTATACGTAGTGGATTTGGGTGTCCATTTAAAATGGGAAATGCTATTTAAAATATCTGATAGTCCATTAAAGTTCATCATTCTTTCATCTCACCGTCTCCTCTCAAAAGCAAGTGCTGGGCTGCACCACTTCACGCTGGAAGCAGCTTTTACACTGACACAGCACACAAAAGCTGATTGTCTCTTCGTGAAGGGGTATGATCTTCCCATCTCCGAATAGGTCACTTTTTAGAAAGCATTGTTCCAATCCAGCTAATTTCAGTATGATCATTTTCTTCTGTTCAGTCTTCGCAGGAAGCATCCATTTTGCAACTCTAAATTCCATTCTGATTTTTTTTTTTATACTTCATCCCTTATCAAGTATTTTTCCTTTTTCCCTTTTCCAGCAGATACTTAGTATAGTCATATATCTGCATATATACATTTGAATATATACTTGTGTATGTATATGTATATAAGAATTTTTATACCTGCATATATTTTATCTTTAAGGAGATTAAGGGAAGCGGATAGAATCATTTGTCTCAAATAGTGGGGACTGCTGGCCAATTGTCAGTGGCACCCCAAGGTAACTGAGTTCGATCTTTACCTCTTCACTCTTTTCTTCCAATTTGGAATGAATAGAGTAGAAGGTATTATCTCTAATTAAGGCTTCTCTTAGGTTTGGCTAGATTTTGCTAAAAATCTTTTTTGTTTGGCTAGGTTTTACTAAAAATCTCTTAGGTTTGGCTAGGTTTGGCTAAAAATCTCTTTTGTTTCAGTCTGACATGAGGGTCCAGACTGTTACTGTGAATAATAACCTCAGTGACAGAGGAGTTCTTAAAATGGCAAAGCCCTGGATCAAAACAAAAGTATCTTTCTCTCTTTCTCTCTCCTCACTCTCATACCTTCTAACCTCCACTCCTTCCATTTGTTCTATTATATGGACTAAAACTTGCCACTGAGATGCCTCTTAGTGTCTAGTTCACCGCCTGTTCCTCTATAGGTTTCCCTGACATTTATCTCCATGGGGTTCTCTCCTTACTCTGAAATCACCCAGCTCTTATTTTTGCCATGCCTCTGTATTCTTCACATGCTACCTTGACATTTTCCTGATTTTTTTAAATAACGTATGGCTGCATTCTAATTTTTTTAGGGTCAGAGGTACTAAATTGTTTCAGGTTTGTTTCTCCTTCAATCTTAGAGAACACTGACACATAGTAGGTATTCAATCAGCATGCCTTCTGGTTCCCTGACTAGATCACTGTTTAAAATTATATTTTTAAATGTCTGATTGTGCTTTTCAATTTTGTGTAGCCTTTATTGATGCTCTTCTTCTAGGCAACCAGTTCGGGCTTATCCCTTAGGACATTGCTCAAGAACAAATTTTTTTAATTTCAAAATGGCAGACAATATTTGGTTGTAACTTTGTTAATCATTAAGATACCATATAAGCGCTTATCCGGAGGTCTCAAAATCAGCATGAGTATTTGTGGACTGATTAATGATTTCATGAAACATTTCATTCATAAGATCTTTTTTTTTTTTTTTGGTTTCACAAGGGAATTATTTATAGTAGATAAGCCAAGTATTACTCCATATTAGAGAAAGGTGAAATTCCTTCACTGACTGAATGTCTCAAAGCCAACACATTGCGAACTGGAACTAAAAACCAAGTTTTCTGACTCCAATGGAGTTTTGTTTGTTGTTTTCTTGCTTCCCCTCTATCAGAATGTTCTCCTGGATATTTGAAAGTTTTGTGTGTGTCTTCACACTCGAGGGAGTGTGACTTCACTCCCTGGAGATTCGGGATGTGTATTTTGTTTTTATTTCATTTTGTATTCTAATGTGGTATCTCTGTCTTCCACGGCAATATAAAAGTTTTTCCCAGTGTGATTTTTTTTTTTTTTTTTTTTTAGCAAATTTGTAGCATGATATTTTAAACAGAGTTCTTCAAATGAAATTTTAAAAGGTTGGCATGTTAGGGCTGACCTTTACACAGAGTGAATCCAACTTGACATTTCCCATGCTTTAAGACGAAGCTTTTCCATGATTGCTTCCTTTCCTCACTCTCTCTGCCTTAATTATTCCCCGATCTCTCATACTAAAACTTTGCTCAAGTGTACTCCATTGTACCTACCAGTGGCCTCTCAGAAGAGCAGGTCAAAAGCAATTACCATTACAAAGTGATTGGCTTTTACTTACAAGAACCAAGACTTATGGGAAGAGTACACTTTTATTATCTTTCTGTGGCTGAATCAGTGCTTGAAAGGGTCCCCTGCAGAGCTCAGTGCATCACTTCACTCAAAGCAAGCTCCGTAAATACAGTGTCATCATTATCAGCTGAATCCTTGAATTCTCCTAGTGGAAGAATGTTAAGCCTCAAAAGTAGGATGGAGGTATATATCTGCCTGGGGTTGAGTAACGTCCTTCCCAAATTTATGTCTAATCGGAACCTTAGAATGAGACGTATTTGGAAATAGGTTTTTGCAGATGTAATTGATTAAGATGAGATCATGCTCTATTAGTGTGGACCTTAAATCCTATATGGCTAGAGATTTTGTAAAGATAGGAGAGGACACACAGAGATAGTGACACAGAAGGAAGATGGTCATGTGAAGGTGGAGGCAGATATCAGACTGATACAGCTACAGGGCAAGGAATGTCCAGGATTGCAGGCGACACCAGCGGCTAAGAGAAAGGCTTGGAACAGAGTCACCCTTTGAACCTTCAGAGAGAGTGGGACTTTGCTGACACCTTGATCTTGAACATCTAGCCTCCAGGACTTTGAGGGGATACTTTTCTATTGTTTTAAGCTACCCAGTTTGTGATAATTTATTACATTACCCCTCGGAAACTAATATGAGCTTCTACCTTTGAAAGAATTGTGCTTTCTTTGAAGGGACAGCATACATACAAAATCTACTGCTAAGCAATGGCTGCCAGTGTAGTTTATGTGTGGCTCATCCAATTCTCAGGGATGAGCCCAGTGATGTGGTTGCTGAAGTGACTATGGGAACATATGACATGAGATGCACCTTGAAAGTTAAGTGGAACATAGTAAATTATAAAGAATGGAGGAGAGACTCATTCCAGGGAGATGATTTATATGCTTCATATTGAATTTGGGGGAGTGGGTGTGGGTTGTGGACAGCCCTAGAATAAGAATAGGGTGCAGGTTTTTGGATTGTACCATTTAGATTGGATGATGGGATTGGAGACATTGAAGGTTTCTAAATCCTGAGGGAATAAATTAATCATCCTTTTACTGATTATTGATAAGGTTACTTTTTCTTCCATTTCTAATATATTAAAAACTGTAGGGAAGTCTATATCGCTTGGCAGGGGGAGAGGCTCTGGCTTTGATTTTTCCCAACACTTTGTTTTGAATGAATTACTGTCAGTTCTGGTTAGCCTGCTTTAATTTGACACAATCAATGAGAGACTAGTGTCCTGTGAAATTGTTTCTCTGAGCCTGGAACGCCATGAGATGGCCATTGAGAGACTGATTATTCCGGCCATTTTTTTTTTTTTTTTCTTTACTGGAAGAACTGGCTTCCGGGAAGGCTGCCTCTTGAAGACATTCCTATAAGAGGCCAGGCCTATTTGCAAACTCTGCTGCTGTGACCCTATCTTGGTTGAGAACCAAGATTCATCCTGTGCACTTGAACTCTGTGTAGGCTTACATTTCTTCTTCCAGAGAGTGAGCCAAGCTTCAACAAGGCTTTCTCTTACACTTAAGAACACTGTGGCAAGTGTTTTATTCGACCATGGTGAAGTAGTATTGCTTTTGGCAACAATACAGCAAATTCCAATTCAAGCAAAATGTGGATAGGAAAGATTTTATTTATAAACTGAGACCATTCCATAGCATTCACTTTAAGAATACCTGAGTACCACACAATGGATTTGATTAGAAAAAGAATGAAAAATGAGATTTCATGATAGTGGGGTTTTTTCATACTTCGATTTTGATAGTGAATTGACATACTTGCTATTGATAATGAGATATTTTAAATGTTCAGGGGTTTCTGTCTCTTTTAAACATTTATTTTATATTCCATAAGAGTATCATAATATTAAAAGGTTTGTAAGTGAGTAGATGAAATAAGATAAATAATATTCACAATGTCTGGCACATAGTAGGGGCTCCATAACTATGTAATGAGCAAATGAATAAATTAATGAATAGAAAAACACATATCTAATTTTCACACATATTTCTGACCACAAATGCTTTCTAAATGCATTTTAATGTATTTTGCATATCTAAAGGCATTTTGCCAGATGAGACAGGAGTGTGTTCATTTTTGACATGAAGTTGAAAAAGAGTAATACCAAAGTGAATAAAACTTAATTTCTTCTCTTAATTAGTTCAAAATTTGGTGGGTAGTTGGAGTCAAATACTTAAAAGTTATTATATAATGTGATGTGTAATATACTGTTATATCTGGGAAACAATGCAGGGGCCAAGAGCAAGCCCCGTTTCTTTCCTCAGGAGCTCACATACAGACTTTTACTAGAGAAGGACAAGTTCAAGCACAATTCCAATAAGCTGCATTGTACTCTATGGTCATAGAAGGCCTGGATGGCAAGTGGGCCCTGAGAAGGAAGCCCCTTACTCTGTCTAGAGCACATATAAAGACTCTGGTAGAAGTTACCAGACAAAGATCCAGTTATCCAGCTGATGTTCAAAATGGAACAAAGCACAGGCCTCGTTGCTAGTATGGGGCCCAAAATTAGGGAAAGATGATAAACAGGTGTGTCATAATGATGCTGAGTTCTAGAGTATTGGTCTGAGGATCTTTAATTGCTTGAAGGAGTGAAATTAACTTCATATGACTTGTGCGATATCAGCTGTGTGAAGAGAAGGTCAGTAGAGGCTCAGATAAACATGATCTTTTGATACTGTTACATATGTTCTAAGGAAGGCAATGGAGAGGCAATCTTCAATCTGCCTCCAAATGCTAGCTCTACTTCCTTAATCTTGTGGTACTTCTTAGATTGAGCCTGTTACCATCCCAGACTATCTCTAGGAATAGTCTCACATCCCCCCTTCCTGGTGAAAGTTAGTAAACAATATGGCAGTGCTTCCATTTTGATACAGAGGAGAAATATTAATTGATTATCTGTGAATCATTTCTCTGGAAGGTAGAGACTCTATGGAAGGGTGACCTAATGGAAAGGATTTTGTTTTAAAGATTTGTTGTTGTTGTTGTTGTTGTTTTAGGTGAAGCAACCCTTGGTTGACCTCACACATTGCAAGGACCTTACAATCCCTTATTTTTTTATTTTTTACATCTACATCACCTAGTCTTCCTAGGTGGTCTCCCATCCAAGTACTACCCAGGCCCGACCCTGCTTAGCTTCAGAGATCAGATGGGATCGGGCTTGTTCAGGGTAGCATGGCTGTAGATGGAAAGGATTTTGTGACTGTAAACATGTCAAGAAGAAAGTCGCCATAGTATGTGATTGTTTAAGAGGCATAGCCTCTGACCTTGACAAACCATAAAAGACTTCTGGGGTTATCTCTCTGACTTTCACTGGCCAACTTAGGATATATTTTTTTTTTCTTTTTTGACGCTTGGAAAATGATGTTCCTGGATCATTTAATCCCTACTGTCAACACTTGGCCCCTCATTCTCATATCTTAATTGAGGTGTTGTTAGTTCACCTTGTGGGCAGTATGATATGCACTTCATTGTGGAGCCAGAAGAAGGGACTATAATTCTATTCCGAGAGGCATGATGTTTTCTTAAAAAGTATAAAGCATTGTTAGACCAAAATAATTTATCAGAAAATGTGGCAAGAAGTTAAGTTATAGCAACTCGTTCACCGCATGATTTTGTAGAAAAAGACAACGCTAAAGAGTTTTATAATGCGATAGTTTTGTCTGAAGTAGACAATTGTGCACTCTGTGTCTACACACACGAAGGGAGTGCAGTCGTGAGCATGTGCGGGCCCCGTAGAGCCTTGGGAATGAGAACGCTATGCATTCATAGCAGCACAAAGCAAAAAGACAAGCAATGCCTAAGCAGACGCTGTGCTTCAGTCCCCAGATTTCCACTCAAGTCCTTTCCATTCATCATCGAGACGTTTCCAAGGTAACTTCAATCGCAACCCCACAGGCCTTTGCAGATCGGAGTCAGTTGCTGGAATTTCTAGGGAAAGCTGAATGGACCCGCATTCTGTTCTAGCACCGTCTGCATGGAGGTGGCCAGGAAGCCAGTGCTGCACGGCAGGAGGGCACTGTACTTTGTGGGGTGGGCCTTCAGGAGATTAACAGGAGCCTGGCAGTGAGGTCAGACCCTCCCTCTGGGCAAGTACCTTCATCACGAGGTTCCCCATAGATTTGTGGGCCCCTTATAGAAATGCATTGCCCTCAACACCAAACAGGACACAACTACGAGAATGACCCTGCTTGGCTCTTTTCAGCCTGGATCATTGAGCTTCGGGCCTCTCGTCGCACCTCTAAGTCTGACTTGTGGGGTCGGTGTATTTTGCACCTGTCTTTGTCTGGTAAGGCTGCTGTAACGTAACACCACAGACTGAGTAGCTTGTCAGCAACAGAAACTTATTTCACATAGTTCTGGAGGCTGGGAAGTCCAAGATCAAGTGCTGGCAGCTTGATCATATCCTAGATAGGTGTCTGGAGAGGACCCACTTTCTTATGTATAGAGGACACCTTCCCGCTGTGTCTTCACCTGGTGAAAGGGGCTAGAGAGCGCTGTGGGGCCTCTTTTATAAGGGCACAAATCCCAATCACAAATGCTGTGCCATCACCATCTAATCACCTCCCAAAGGCTTCACCTTCTAATACCATCACCTTAGGAATTAGGATTTCCACAAATGAATTCGTGGGAAGGACACACAGCCAGACCAGAGCAGCACTATCTGAAGTCACTTCATCTTTCCCTAAATGTATCTCGTGAGCACAGTGAGTACATATTTTCCTTCCTCATCTCAAAAACTCCCCTGCCTAAGTGTTAACATCTATCTTGAGGTATTGAGCATATATTTAATGTATGCATATATTTAAAAATATACGTTTATTTTACATTGTACTTTTTGAGGTATTGTGACAGACTGCCCCCAAATCACTTGCAGTTTTTCAGGCTTTCCTTTGACCTTTTAAAGAGATGTTATTGAAACAAACAAACAAACAAACAAACATACATACAAACAAACAAAAAAACCCCTTTCTATCATTTGAGGAAGCAAGCAGTCTACGGCCATGCCACCCTGAACACACCGATCGCGTCTGATCTCGGAAGCTAAGCAGTGTCGGGCCTGGTTAGTACTTGGATGGGAGAACACCTAGGAAGACCAGGTGCTGTAGGCATAAAAAAATAAATAAATAAAAATAAACAGTTATTAAAAAAAAAGAGAGAGAGAGAGAGAGAGCAAGCAGCAGAGGAGGAGATTTTGTAAGTATCAGAAAAAAGTAAATGCAAAGAAACTTCTTTGTTCTTCCGTACTTCAGAATAACGTGACATCACCTTATCTTGAACACAGAAGAGAGGAATCTCTGAGAACCTTGTTGTCCCAGACTTTGGCACCAGAGCTGTACTATCTGTAGTGGTCTAGACATGATTTCTGAGGCTTCTGAGGTAACATTCAAAAAACACTTCATGTTGCTCCTTTTTAGAGCATCCAAATCTCAACAGGGACTTCACCTTGTCTTCAGATATGTTTTTCTACTTCTTTATCACTTCCCACAATTGATATTTTAACTAGGTTCTGCGTTCCGTGAAAGAGATACATCGTATTTCTCCATCTCATTCCTATCTGTGGGTCCCCAGTTCCAACAGAGCGCCAGGATTATTTTTTAAACAGTAGATAATTTTGAATGAGTGAATGAATTATATAATTCTGGAGATAAGTACTAACTGCTGAGGCAAATATAGGGAGCCCAGGATAGTAAAATTAAGTAGGTTTAGAGAAGATATCAGTTGTAGGAAAACAGATTGTTATTAGAAATAGAGAGTTCATTGTATTCACTTCTCAGGAAGTTTCCTAGGTTTTAGAATTATGTTAAATGTCTGTAATAGAAAGCATTTCTCCTAGACTAATATAGTGTGTGTGTGTGTGTGTGTGTGTGTGTGCGCGCGCACACATGCGTGCACATGTGCACGCACACACACACCAAACCTTGCTGAGTTGCAACTTCCTTCAAAGAGCCTAAAAAAGGAAATTGCTGAGTTTTGGTCCTTTTTATGTATTTTTGCTGTGGAGTATTGTTTTTTATACCTGGTGATTATGACATCTTCCCATTTGTCATCAAGAAACATAATTATCTTTCTGTTTCACAAGGAATATGATCATTACGAAGAGTGTTAATGAAACTCAGCTGGTAAGAGAGCTTCGACACTCAATCTGAAGTTTTTCATTATCCCTGAAGCTCAGCATGGAGAGAGTCCAGATCCCTACAGATGTAGTGGATTCACATCTACGAGTCATCAAATCAATTTTTGTTAATGGAAAAGCTAAGAATTTCGTTTCGTAGGCTGTGTGTATAAACAAACTTTATCATCAACTTCACGATTTGGCCACACCTGAAGACTTTTTAAATAGTATGTTTAACAAATTTTTAATTTTAGCCACCATGTGGGAAAGGTGGTTAAAGAAATACATTTACCTGCACTACCTATTTTAATTCTAATGGCAGCCACAAGAGATATGTATTATCTCAATTTTAAAAAGATGCAAGCTGAAGAGATTAACCAATAAGGTCAAGATCACAATGCAAACAGATCTCAAAGCTCTTTGTCTTTAATTTTCTTTTTTTTCTTTTTCTCTTTTCTTTATCTCTCAGTCTATTTCTGTCTGTGTTCTATTCATTTTAATCACTTCTGTTTCTTCCTCTGGCTCACTATCCCTCTCAGATCTTCATCTCTTTCTCTCTTCATTCTCTCCTCCTTGCTGCTCCTCTCACTTTGTTGTCCTCTCTGTTCCTCTCATTCTTTCTCCTCTGTCTTTTTTCTTTTCATCTCCTTCTAATCCACCAACAGAGGAACAAAGAAATTGTGGTTTATTTACACCATGGGATGCTATTAAGGAAATACAACTATATGCAACAATATGGTTGACTTTCAAATATAATATTGACTGAAAGAAGGAATTTGTTTATGTAATGTTCTGAAAGAGGCAAATGAATTGGTGGTAATAGAAGATGGGAGAATATTCTATTACTTCTTAGGGCGGAAGATAGTGAATGTGAGGGGCCATGAGGGTGCCTCTGTCATGCTAATAATATTTTTTTTTCCTTACTCTGAATGGCTGGTTACACAGATGTATTTGAATTCTAAAAATTCAACTGACTGAATACATACGATCCAAACATTATCCTGTATATATATTATACCTCAGTACAAGTTTAAGAAATGCCATCTCAGAAATTGGCTTGGGATTCAGAAATAATGGAAATATTTTCAGTGGATAGCAATACATTCTATTTATTGGAAATTCTATGCATGGAAAGAGAAATTATGACCTGTTTCTAGTCAAGGAATAAGTTCAGACTAAGAAAAATTGATGTGGATTTGAACTCAGTGGAGAATAATCAGGGAGCTAAAAAAAAAAGAGAGAGAAATATGTTTGGTATATTTCTGTATTCAAGTATATACAAGGCTGACCAGAAATTGGAGGAGAAGGTAGCTGGCATGAAGTTCTAGTGGAACTCTAAATCGAGGAGTTTGTACTGAAGAGGAAGAGAGAGGAGAGAGAGAGACAGACAGATAGACAGAGAGAGAGAAAGAGACAGAGAGACAGAGACAGAGACAGAGACAGACAGACAGACAGATAGAGAGAAATTGAAGTCCTATCATGGAAGAAGAAATGGTAGGAGGACAGAAGGACCGAATGTGGCATCTGAAGCCCAAAACGGCCTAACAGGGAGAGTTAAGATGGTAGAAAGAATGTGGCCCTTGGACATGAAGTTACTGAAGCCTGTAAAAATTTTTTTTTTGATTAAACCCAACTCTCATATGTGGTGACAGAAATTAAACTCAACATCTGTTCTAAGAGTTCTCACAGAACTGGAGCTTCATTACGAGTTTATGTATTTGTTCACATACACGGTATATAGATATATCTGTACAGTGAAGCATCCCAACTATTCTCACATTAATATGTGGCAAAACTGTAATTTTTTGTTTTTTAAAGCGTCATTAAGAAACCTGGCGGTCTTTTCTTTCTTCTCAGCCAAAATGGAGTTGTAGATTGCACTCCATTTATGAACCACAGTACCTTAACTTGCAGCGTGAGTCAGGATTAGCATAAATTAAGGCAAAACTACAACGCTAAGCAAAAGAACAGAATGTGTTTGGCAATGGGCTATTCTTGACTTTGCAATCATTTGTTTTAGTTCTAATCTGCACACTCCAGTAATCTGCCAGCCACAGAGGCTTGTGAATTAGTAGGTTTAGCTATTTATAAAACACATGCATAAATATATGTGGGGACTCTGTTTGCATACAGGTTGTGCATTTATGTGCGCAGATGCACCCATGTGGGAATGGGCATAGCTCTGAATGTCGTGGGGGGATGTGAATGTGTGAGTCTGTGTATCTGTGTGTTGAGTGCGTATGTGTGTCAGTGTGTGAGGAGGAATTGGCGGTTTCATGAGCACAGTTGTGCTGGCAAGAATTTTCTAACAAAGGACTGACACAGCCAGAGGTTTGTGTAATTGCTGCCTCCTCTACTTAACCACAATAAATGTAATTATGGAGCAGATGGGGTTCTTAGGGATGTTTTTAAGGAAAGGTCATAGTGAAAAGAGGTAGCCTGCTCAGAGTTACATGGATAATGGAGAGATGGCATGAACTCCTCCTGAAAATAATTATAGAATGAATGAATTTTCAAGTTCATTGAATAACACTGGTGCTGGGACTTGTAATCAGGATTGGAAGTCTAGAGTTGGAAGGTGGTCAGTTGTCACCCAGAGTACTCTCAGTGTTACTTTCTTTATTTGCTTTGCTGTAGTAATATGATGGCTCTCATCCCACTTGTCAGAGCCTCTGGAGGCTAAAGACTAAAATACAAGGTAAATGCAAGGAAACATTTTGCTGTTTATTGAACAGATCCTGGTATTTATGGGTTGCGCACACACCAGGATACCTATACGTGTGTATACCTGGCTATAGGTATACAGAAACTAGGTATTGGACTGAACACTATGAGATCAATAAATGACCTTCCCCTCCATGTTTTCTTATGCATTAAATTCTTCTAAGAAGAAGAAACAGTTTTATTTCCACATAGCAAGAGTTAAGAGTTGGGCTTCGTAGGAGGCTGGAGGTCTTATGGAGGGGTAAAAAAACTGACCTTAAAATCCTTCCCCAAAACAGGGCTAAAGATCGGAGAAAC
>NW_011888809.1:3673613-3676813 GCF_000151845.1 Pteropus vampyrus
AAGCTAATTTCATCAATTTCACAACAAAATCTAAGCTCTTTATTTAGCTAGATAAACTGATCGTGATCAGACTCTATCTACCCTGCTGACCTTATCTCACCACTATTGTATGTGTTCTACTGTCCCTACCACTTAGGAGTATGTGTATGTGAAGTTACAGCAGTTTGCCATTCTCTAAGATGCCTAATACGTTATTTTCTCTGTCTGAAAGGATGAAGGGCAGTAGGCATCCCCCTCCATGCCCCCCCGTCCCACCAAGCCCTCCATCCCTGATGCCATCACACCAAGTCTATTTTAACACCCTGGATGTTTAAGTTTTCCTGGCTGAGTTATGGAAAGAGATCTTTCCATTTGTCCTCTAAAGATAAGGAGACTTCTTTTTTTTTTTTTGAGAAGAGTGAGGGAAAAAGATGGAAAGGAAAAAAACATATACTGAAACATGGATTTTATTAAATTATACAAAATGGATTCCTTAGTGAAATAACTTGTTCTCAGAGGACTTAACTAACCCAGTTTTCTTACGCCAATCCTGCTTTGGCTGAGCCAGGGAATAAATAGGTTTCCTGAGACCTTAGCCAGCATTCTACCACAGTCTGGGAGGGGTTCTCCTGTGTTCCAAGGAATATTGCTGATTCATAGTGCTTCATTCTGGGAATTTGAAAAGGGCAATCGGATGTGATACTGCATGCTTTTTCATTTCCGTGTGCATGTGGAAGGAAGGCTGTGTTGAGGGTGTTGAGTGAGATGACCTCTAGGATTCTCTCTCCCTGGATCTCTCTCCCCAGTATCAACCCTCACATCCCAACCTGAATTTTTAGACCCTGTAGCTGAAATTTGCTCTTTATTCATCCTCATGGGGATTCTGGCGTGACCAAACTTGGAGTAGTGAAGAAGCACTCTGCGGTTAATTACTATCCAGAACCTCTTAATGACGCGGCTCGTCAGATGGGAAGAGTGATGAGATGAAGACTTGAAGCACCACTTGTGGGGTGATAACATCCATTCTGCTCTTGGCTGTCTTCTGGTTGCTATGACAACACCCTTGCTATCCAGGCTCCGTGGCTATGTGAGAGGTTGTGGGGATACGTTTGTGGCAGCCTTTAGGAGTCAGTCCTGAGGCTGAAGGGCCCCCTACCCTGGGACAGGGCTTTCTCTGCTTTTATGAGTAAAGCGAGAGGATATGACACTGCTGTTTTGAAGCTATGGTTTGTGTGGTTCACAGACATACTTTAGTGCTGGGATATGAGGAATTGGAAAGCAGAAGAGCAGAACAGGGGTTCTCTGCTGCCAAGGACTAGAATTCGTGCCAGTGAGGGCTTCATGCAGTGGGGCATCTCCCTCCTCTGGAATGCTGGGTGGTGAAGCAGCGCTGGCTCATTAACTGCGCTTCCCATCACCGGTGGTTTTCAGAATGTGCCCTGTTTCTTTCTTATTTCTATATATCTATATTAACTCTGTTTCTTTGTCTAGTCCATAAAAATTCCCACTGCCTTCTGATTCCAAGCAAGGCCATGGTTTCTGAGCTGGTATTTTTTTTTTTTTTTTTTTTTAGTTAAAAAAAAAAAGAAAACTAAATATGACGAATGAAAATTGTGTATATTTAAGGCATACATCTTGATGTTTTGCTATATGTGTACATCGTGAAATAAATTTGGGGTGGGAGGTGCTATATGGTATGCCGAGGATAAACACTTGGCCCAGTTATGGGGTGGTCTCTGCATCTTGCTCCCAGTTGCACGTGTTCTCATTATGTAGGATGTCTGTATTTTAAAATATTCATATGGAGAACAATGTATTAACCTTGGTTTCATTTAGAAAGAGCATTGTGAGAATTTGGAGAAATACCTTGATAACTATTTTGAAAAGGGAGGTGCTAGTCAACGAGGGAGACATAAATAGCAGAAGATGGTCATGAAATATGTTTCCCGGGAGAAAGCAGCTGCTACTTAGAGGGCATTGGTTTCACTCGTTACCATGAGATAAAGAAGGAACACAGGTCAGAATTTAGACAGAGACGAATTGCTCCACATAGAGCAAAGCGGGGAATAAGAATTCAAGGCAAGTCCAGAATGGAGGCAAAAAGAACTAGATGGACATCTAGATGCTAGAAACAGAGATGTGTGAGAGCAGGTTGTAAGCCTACCCAATGCTTCCTTAAGGTTGGTTAGTACTGTGTTCTCTTATTAATAAATCGTTGGCATGTTACCCAGTGTGCTTTTCATAAGCTAAGGTAGCAATGATAATAACAGCTAAATCTGAATGATGCAAAGTTGTCCTCTTACATGGCCAAGCAGGCCATGATGCTTTTGCCTGTTTTCTAGATGAGAACACATTGGGCATATTTTCTGAATACATCCATCTAATTTTACCAAGTATTATTTCGCGGTATAATAATCTGTTTCTACAGAAAGCCTCAGACATAAAAATTTAATTTAATTTATGTATACATTTATTTATTCAGCAACACATATTCTTTTTTAAAAAAGGAATAAAAATGCCTAGACCTAAGATAGCACAGAGGAATTCAAGTTATAGGATTGCTTTATCTACAGAAATCAAAGATCACCTTCCACACAAGAATTAACAAGTCTAGTATAGCAGGAAATGATTGTCTATAATTCTCTTCTGCACTCGAGGACTGTGAATTCTGTCTTCTCGTTCACTGTTTGCCGTCTCCTGATATTCTTATTTTTGGCCTCCCCAATTCCAATCTGTATTTTCCTACCTTATTTTAGGAAAAGATGATATATAGATTCCAACTTTGGGAAATAGATCCCTGATCTCATATATAAACTAATTACCCTTTTTGGAGTACATATTGCCTTTTTAGAAAGGGATTGTGGGAGAAATCACACTGCAGTCAGCTTGTTACGGAGAGAATATAAGTCAAATTTTAGAAAACTGCCTAGCTTTTGGTGACTGGGAGGTTCAGCACTCAAGGAACTTGCCCTAACCAACCCTTTTACATTTTATTATCAACTTAGAATGACTTTGCTTACTGGAAATTTTATATTTACAGACAGTATGTTTTCCTTTGGGTCCTATGATTAAGGCTATAAATAGGGGATCTCATAATCTCTCTCAAAGGCTACAAAAATTCAAATGCCTTCAGGGTCCCTTCAAGTATTTTACAAAGAGGGCAAGATGTACTGAGGACCAGAGGACTGTGACAAATAAGAGAATGCATGATCCACATATAG
>NW_011888809.1:3677763-3695883 GCF_000151845.1 Pteropus vampyrus
GGCTGCCCCCACAAAGTACCACAGACTAGGTGGTTTCAAAGGCACACATTTTTTTTCCCACAGTTCTGGAGGCTAAAAGTCTGAGTTCAAGGAGTTGGCAGCTTTGGTTGCATATAAGGCCTCTCTCCTTAGCTTTCAGATGGTCACCTTCTCCCTGTGTCTCACATGGCCTTTCCTTTGTATACATGCATCCCTGGTATTTGTGTGTACAACATTTTTTTCCTGTATTGACACTAGACATATTGGAGTAGGGCCTAACCTAATGGCTTCATTTTTACTTGGTCACTTATTTAAAGTCGGTCTCTCCAAATAGATATGCATTCTGAGGTCCTGTGCGCTATGGCTGCAATATATCAATTTTGAGAACATGGGAATTCAGCCCATGACAAAGCATAATTATTTTCAGGGTTAGACTGAGTGATTGGTGAGGCCCATTTTAGCTCTATAAGTACGGGATTCTGATTCTAGGACTTGCTTCAGCTATGACTTCCAAAAAAATTATAGGTGAACTTTCATGAAAGCTGGTTTTCTATCTCTTTCATGCGCTCTATTGTCCAGATAGCACCAGCTTTCCCCAAAGAATGAAACTTGGAACATGACCTCCTGTTTTATGACTCATGTGTCTCCTTTATTCTCACCGTCATCCCCATTCAGAGCCTACTTTAATTCTTCCTGCTTAATCAGAAAAAAAAACATATATATATCAAATAGGGTCAATACAAATCTGAGTTGTTAAGGAGAGAGGACAAACTGCTAAGTACTGTTTTCAGTAAGGGGACTGAGTCTGTTGACACATCTCCACGAGAAATGATAGCACCAGAATAAAAGCTGAATAGAGATAAGAGACATTTGTAAGGTAAAATTATAATGACTCGAATTCTTATTCAATATGATACATGAAGAAGAGAAGCATCTAGAATGCCTGTGAGTTCTGGTGATTCTGTTCCTATGAATGATAGAACAATTAAAAAAGATAACTAGTAAAGGAGATTATTTTAAAAGTTATCTAAAGACATATATATACATATATGTATATAATATGCATGCACAATGCATATATGCTATTACAGGAACATACACTATATATAGTAATATAGGAAAATACACTATAAGTGTGTGTGTGTATATAACTACACACTGACACATTTTAAAGGATGCCAGCTAATTAGTTTCTGCATTCTTTCAAAGAAGCCCTGTCACAGAGCTTGACTTCTTGAATGTTTAACAGAAGCATAGCCTCAGGCTAAGGTGCCTGAGAGCATTTCTGTTTTAAATGGAAAATGGATACATGCAAGAGCTGAACCATATGTAAACACATGGCATTTATATCTTAGATAAAATAACCCGTATTGAGAAAAAGAATCTTATAGTTAAGGCTCTAGATACATGGAATTAAACAATATATTAAATCAAAGAACTGCAAATCATGCAATATTCTAGTCTTCTTGCAATTTCTTCTTATCAAAAGATAATGCTCATCACCCCTTAGTAACTAATTAACAATAAATAATGTGTGAGAAGGTGGTGGAATAAAACATTCATAGCAAACATTTCATTATGTGATTAAGGATCATTAGATGCATTAACTGCCTTAATAATGAATGCATTGCTAATTCCTTGTTAGCAACTTTGTCCAGGCACGTTACTTAGAATACTGCTGACTCTTGTGAGAAGATATGTTGGCAGTAAAAAGTGGAAATAATATCAGGCTACTTTACAGAAATGGCAAATCTATGAGATTCTCATAATCTAAAGTGATATCAACATTCCCTGCTGAATTACTATGAAAAAGCCATCAATGTAAGTTGACTGTGTAATATTCAAATGTGATAGAAACAGAAGGTGTATTGATCTTCTGTTGCCAAAATGATGAATTCATGCACGTGAGTCAAGCTTCACTGCTATCTTTAACTAAAACCTATTCTTCATTCTGAAAGACGGAGTTCATGGGTTGATGCTATCAGGTTTCAATATCACCAAATATGATAAGCCTAAGTGTAGAATTGTCCATCTCTTCCAACACCAATATAACATTTCTGTTTAGTTCAAATACCAGGGAAAGATTTGTATTGTTGCAATATGGTAAAGTTTATAATTAAAGAAGATGCCTAACCAATTTCCATGTAACCAATTCATCAGAATAATTTAGTAGAGCACTCTGTCTGTAAACATACTGAACAGGGTCCAGGCACTCTTATCGCGTGGCATGCAGGCTCCTCACCCTTGTTTCTGTGCCTATCTGCTCCCACCACTGATAGTTAGCTTATCAGGAGTCAGTAAGTATGTTTACGTCAGTTTCCCTTGCCAGCGTAATTGCATAACTCAATTAAATATTATGTAAATCAATGAGCCGTAAGTGCAAAGAAAAAACTGTTTCAGATGGTTTTTCTGGGAAGGTGAGGTGCTAAAAAATTGTCATGGGATTAGGTATGGTTAGATGACTGTAAAAGATGGGGACACTTTGTAAAATTCTAGAATTACAGGCTCAGATTGCCTGTCCAGGGAATTTGCATTCTCACTTTCACTTAAAGATGCGTTAAAAATGGAGGTTTGGTTCATTTATCATAAATATGGCTTGTGTAAGAAAGCTTCATGAAACTCTAATCAGAGGACAAAGATGAGACCTTGGCCCTCTACCATAAACATAGCTAATCAGTGCATATTTAGAATATTAAATTGAAAATATGTTTAAGCAATGAATGTGGTTTTTGAATGATTATCTGCTTTACAGACTTTTTTTTTTTACCAAATTGTATATATAATATAAGCATGTCCACATCAGATCCACAGTTAAAATAATACTTGATGCACAGTAAAAAGATCAGAAAGAAGTTCACCAAAACTTTTGCAGTGCTTGTTTCTGTGTGGAGAATTTTTTTTTTTTTTTTTAAATTCCAAATCTTCTATTATGAGCAGTTACTTGATTTTAAATTCATTGAGATTAAGGACTATGTCATCCTGTTGTCAACCTGAATCCCCAACACCTAGTATAATACCTGATCCATTTTAGTTGCAGAATAAGTGAGACTTTTTTGATTAATTGGCCAGTTACTGACTCTGAATGTGGTAGATGGAAGAGCTTCTACTGTATATGAGGAGTAAAAATAGGCAGTGTAGAAATATTTATAGCACAATTCAACTTTAAGAGAATATTCTACACGAACAAGCACACGTGTGTATCTGCGGAAAAACGTAAATGACAATATTCATGTTTAATGTTGGGTGATATGTTTCTGCCAGGTTGTTATTTTATCTTTTTTCATATTAAAATTTGCTATTATTCATTTCTGTTACTTTTATAATAAGATGATAAACCACTAAATGCTACTTAATGCATTATGTTTTTAGCTCCGCCATCTCTGACTCTATCATATCTCCACCAGGGTCATTGAGCCATTCCTGGGGCAGGCTGCTCACGAGCCCCCCAGGAGAGGCTGGTCTGAGTTTCTTGGATGACATTCAGGGATTTCCTTGCAGAAAAACCCCATTTAAAGAGTCTTCATTCACACGGCCTCTTCTTGGTCCCAGCGACAACACCGAGGTAGCTGTGTGATCCAGAGACAGGAGTGCTCCCGTTGCTGTGTTTTTGTGAGCCACCATCACCATGGTTTGGCTGAGTCATTGAGGCTGTGAATCTCAGAAACATTTATGTACATTTTAATTTGTCATAGTTTACATGCTTTTTTTCCTTGAAGCCATGTTCTGAAAAATATTGACCTTAGTTGAACCCGTACTTGGAAATTGCATGTGTGGTTTATTGTTTTAGTCATGGTTGAATAAATAAGGGGGAGATATGACTTATTTGTTTACTTCAGGATGACTAAACTGACATGAGGTAGACAGTGACAATAATGCTCAGAGGAAAGAAAACAAAACTTCTGCTCTATCTCTCAGAGGTGCTTAAAAGGAGATTAACACAGCTGTTTTGCAGTCTTGGGCATGTGACTCACGTACCATGAAGTACACTGAGGAACCAGAACCCCAAAGACAGCAAGCAAGGCATCTAAAACGTTGCCCAATATCTTCTGAGAATTCCTCTGCTATTGGTACCTGACAGATGAATATGTGGTTATTTTCAGAATACCTGGTCTGATTATGTTTCCCTCTAGTGTTATTATTTTCAGTTAAATAAAATTTAGTATTAATTGTCCTATGATGTGTTGGCATTTTTCCTGGCAATATTCTTTTTCTAGGTTCTAATGTCATTATGTCTGTATATCAGCTTGTCTCATAATCGTAGGACAGAGCAGAGAAAACAAGAGTGTGGTCAGGAGTCTGAGGCTATCTTATAGTCATTTAGTCTGTGCTTCTTGAGTATATTGACAGTGTCCACAGGGCTCCTGACCCTCTCAATCGGGGCTATTATCTGCCCCATCAGTAGATTGAGAATGAGGATAAAAGAATTACTTAAGAGTATTGAGAACATAAGTAATTTACATATGTTCTCTTAGCATAATCCTCATATTAGCCCTAAGAACTATTAGCATTCTCATTTCACAACTGAGAAAATTGAGGATCTGTGAATTTAAAATAGTTGTCTTATGATCAATAGCTAAGAAGAGTCAAGCCAGGGTTTGAACTTTGTCCAGTTTAGAAAATTCTAAGATACTAGTTGTACATGAGAGGATACTGCACCTATCTGTCCCTATCTCTCCATACATAGGGGTATTTCAGAGGGCACAGACCAGTCAACCACACACACCAACCCATAACTTGG
Source organism: Pteropus vampyrus (assembly GCF_000151845.1). Taxonomy (NCBI): domain Eukaryota; kingdom Metazoa; phylum Chordata; class Mammalia; order Chiroptera; family Pteropodidae; genus Pteropus; species Pteropus vampyrus. The sequence goes on from NW_011888809.1 coordinate 3,682,481, forward strand.
GATTTCTTTCTCTATCTGTTCTACTATATCTGCTTTCTTGCGTCTTTAACTCTAAATATTTACTCTCCTTGTTTACAGCGATCTATGAAATACATTATCTGGTAGTACTTTTTATTTGTTTAAAAATACCTTTGAGATATAATTTACATACAGTAAATACACATATTTCAGGTGTACAGTTCAATGATTTTTGGCAAATTTATACAACCATTCAAACCTCTGTCCTAATCAAAATATATAACATTTCCATTACTACCAAAAAATTCCTTCATGCCACCTTGTAGTCAATCCCCACACTTCCCATCTCGAGCCATCAGTCATCTGATGCTTAATGCCTTAAAATGATTTTACCTAGTGTAAACTTCACTTAAGCCAGAATCAGGGAGTATATACATTTTCTACCTGATTTATTTGACTCAGTACAATGTCTGTGAGATTCGAGAATGATGTTTTGTTTCTCATTTTTACTTCTGAGCAGTTTCCCACTGTACAAACATACCTCAATTTGTTTATCCATTTTCCTAACAAAGGACATTTGGGTTTTCCGGTTTGGGGCCAATATGAGTAAGGCATCCAGGGACAGTCACATAGACATCTTTTTGTGAATATGTGATTTCACTTGTCTTGAGAAAATACCTAGGGGTGAAATTGTTAAGTCACGTGGTACGTGTATTGTAAAATTTACAAGAGATTGCTTGCTGTTTTTCAACATAATTGTGCCATTTTACATTCCCACAAGCAATGCATGAAGGTCCCAGTGGCAGATTCCACATCTTTGCCAACACTTAGTATTAGAAATCTTTTTCAATTTTAGTCATTCCAATTGGGTGTGAAGTGATAACTCCTTAGAGTTTTAATTAGCATTTCCCTGATGTCTAATGCTGTTGAGATGGTTTTCATGTGTTTATTGGCCATTAATGTTATCTTTTTGTTGTTGTTAAAGTGTCTCGTCTGGTCTTACTCTAATTCAGATGAAAACAGGTTGTCTTACTGAGTTGTCAGAGTGACTTATATATTTTTAGATTCAAGTTCTTTGTCACATACACAGTACTGTGAATATTTTCACCCATTTTGTGGTTTTCGGTGACTTTTCAAGGAACATCTATCTCTTTAATTACACTCCTCCCTGGTCCTTCATGCTGCCATCTAGTGAACACTTTCACTCACACAGCCTCCTTCCTGCCCTGACTACTCCTCTGAGTGATGCCCTGGGATGTCCTGGTAACACCTAGTAACACCCAAGATAGAATCATTGGTTCCAGTAAACATCTGTGGCCACTGAGTCCTGAGCCCACCACCTCTTGTACCTTTTAGCATAGCACCAGGGATCTAATGTGGCCTTAAAATGAAATGTGGCTTTAAATATTTGAAATCCTCACTTCTTTCTCCCTTTACCTTACAGTTTACTTTCAGACACCAAAGACCAAAGTATTGCTATTTAGGAGATTTTATGATAATCTTTTACTTCTTAAGAACTACTTCAGCCAATCTGGTGACTAATGTCAAACAAGAAGACAGCACATTTCAGTTAGCTTATGCCTTATAATAAGAGGAGAGGGAGCCACAGAATTCAACAACAATAACTTCAAATATAGGATGTGATAGGTCCAGTGACTAGTATCAGATTTGGCTATATTTCCAGAGGTGATATGAATAGAACTGTAAGTAAAAATTGCATTTTTATTGAGAGGTTGAGGATTTTTTTTTTTTTTTGATGCCTGAAGAAAATGAAATTGTCAATTTGAAGTAATATAAACAGTTTGAAGTTGAATGATCTATGCAGCTTTTACCAACAGCAAATACCTTCCGGTAGACGGTACATTACAATGTAAAATGTATTGTCATTTTTATTACAATACAGAAGCAGTGGCAACACACTCTGGTGTGCACAAAGCTATTTCAATCTGTCCTAGCATTTGCCAGGTTTCTTTGCTCATCTCCCCTCTGCTAAAATCCACAGGAAAAATAGAATCGGTTCCCACAAGGGCATCAGGACTCATAAGACTCGTCTTAGTGACGGGGCAAGAATTCAGAGCTCACAGAATTCCCAGATGGATCCAGGTCGTGGACCAGGCTTTGGGGGGTCACAATGGAAGGGCTAAGCTTAGTATCCTTTCAGGTTCTAGGCTATAGTTATAGACTGATTAGGGCTCAGTGCATGCTGAATGTATGGAGAGTCCAGCAGAGATGTCTATCAGGCTAAACTGGAAAAAATAGAAAATTTCCCAAATTTCTTCTAGAGAATTGTAAATTCAAGTGGAGCGAACTGAGATGATGAGGGGTCCTTTATCCAGAAAACATATTGCGTGGGCTTTTAATCTCTTGAGCCAAGGATGTCACTATCCCCTAATGCTTGACTTATAAAGCCCCTAGTACAATGTAAGACAAGAAAAACATAAGCATCCCTTCCTGAAAGATGCAAATTTAATTTATATCTGCCTGTTTAGTATTGGACTACTTCTTATCTTAAGAAATTGTAAAGGATTCTAAAGCTGTGAATATCAAAATTGTTAGTTGTAATTGTTATACTGCATATACAAAATAGCTGGAGGGTCTTGCAGCAAGCAGTGATGGATTATGGTAACATTAAAAGTGTAAAATTTCAGCTTTCGCCTGAATCCAGAGTATTAATGCTTATGTTTACGGTGGACTTGCATCTGTGTGAAAAGACTTGTTTTAGCAATCCTGACACCTAGAGCTGAAGTTGAGCTGCATCTATTATATACCCCACATTTCTTTCTCCCTTGACTGATGGCTTCAATCCTTTTGTCACTGAGACAGAAGAATGCTACATTAACCTTCTGCTTCACTATGATAACTGTATTTTGTGCAGAATTCAGTGCAGTTATATAAAACTAATAGTCTATCCATAGGCTTGTTGGCGGGGGGCGGGGGGTCATTAGTAGCTTTGGCTGTCATAATTATTGGATGATCCATCATCTTGAAACCGTTATTGTCATGGTTCTTCTTCTATGTCATGGTTCTTCTTTTCTTCTTTTACTCAGCTGCAAGACAATGCTTTTTTCTGAAATTGTAGAAACCAGTCTTGTGGCAGTGGCTGCCCTGTCACCCTCTATGGAAAATGGACCTTCCAAATGTAGAGATGTGCATTAGAAATGAGAGCCAAAGAATGGTGTCTGGGCTTCTGTGTCACAAAAACAAATACTCAGAGAAGCAGATGAAGACGTTCTCAGGTACACAGGAAGCTTAATAAATAGCCTTGGGTCAGGGCACCGGTGAATCACCTTGATAGATAGTACCTTGCTAACAACCTGATTACCTCACCCATTTCCCAGAGATATAAATATGGAGAACCAATGAAGGCTTAATCCTTTGGGCTCTCATAACCAGAAGCTCAGTTTCAAGGAATCTATAGCTTCTTAAAGATAGATCTAAGAACCATTTAAACCAAAAATTTATGGATGGGAGGAGAAAGAATTAAAATATTTTAATCAGAAAGTAACAATCAGTACTTGAATTTACAAGGTAGAATCTCAGACTTTCGGACATTTTAAAATAAATGTCCTTGATTTTTGACTTAGTATGCCTTCTCAAAGAAGTTAATTATGTCTCAGAATAAAGATTTCTCTCATCAGAAACACTGTAACACACCTCACAAATTTTAGTTGTTTTGTCAGTTATAATGGGAAAGAAATGTTATTGTAACCTTCTAGTGAAATTAAAGCACCTCTTTTACATAATGAAGCTTTCTGAAAATTTTTATTTTTTATTTTCTTTTTTATTTTAGCTAATGAAGAATGTCTAAAGTACTGAATGAGAACTTACGTGTGCCAATATGGAAAAGGTTGTTTATTAAAACCTGCTTGCTCAGATGTGGAACAGGAAAGGCAGATCCACAGGGCAAGCCTGATGAGGAAGCCTGGGGCTGGTGCAGCTCGCTCACTGAGAAAGGGCTTGATCTGGGAAGGTGGGCAGGGGAATGCGAGAGAAGGTGTGGGAGAGATCAGACTGGCTCTAGAGCTGGTGTGGAACTAACCAGATCACACTGATCTCCCTGCCTCCTGAAGCTTCCAGCTAATCCTGATTTAATTCTATTCAGTCCCACAAATACATGTGTGCCAGGATCTATGTCAGATCCTTGGGATACGGATATCAGTTAAGCATGATTTTTTTTCTCTTCTTCCAATTTCTCTGAGCATGTGAGAAGTATAAACTTAACTAGCTACATTTTTTTTTTACTTTTATTTTTTCTGAGGTATTATTTTATTTTTAAATATGTTATCTTTTATTTGCATAGGTAATACCTGTTTGTTGGAGAACATTTTGTAAAATTCAGAAAAATTATACTTTTTGTCTGCATCTTGATTGCAAAGTTGTACCTCTTTCGGGCCACACTTATCACTATTGTTATGTGGCTGTCGTTTCTCATTTATCCTCTCTTAATGAAGAGAGGTCTTTACAAGGTCTGGGGAGAAATGATCCTCTGTTTGGAGTGAGCTTTTGCCACTCAGAGATTGAGATGGAGACGGGCTCAAGTGCACAGGCCACAGGCGCATTGTCACTACCTGCCTATTGATTACCTAGTGGACTCTGCTGTATCAAATAATTGTGATTATAGAGAGAACAATATGCATTATGTAATATGTGGTCAGGAGTACGGAAATCACTCTAGGTATTTCAAGCAGGAAGGCTTTAATATAGGAAATGAGCTACTTATGAGACTTCGGATAAAGCTAGGGGAGCCAAGAGCCAAGGTCAGTCAAGCAACTGGTTTTGTGGGACTGAGAAGTGCAGGCATTAACAGAGATTTCCACACATGATCTCAAAGCCCACAGCTCCAGAGTGGGTGACTCAGACGAGCAGAGCCAGAGAATTCTGTGATCCCGGCTACTGCCTTCTTCCCTCGCATCTACCTGCCACTGGAGGAAGAGAATCACAGCTTCTCTTCCTCTCCTGTCTTCCTAATTTTATGTAGGCGATTTTTATTGATGTACTCTAAGTCACAGCCCATGAATATGAGCAAGACATGCTCCAGCCTTTCTAAGATCTCGTGAAGCTTAGAAGTGTATATTTGTGTGATGCGGTATATCTGTGTGTGTGCGCACACACGTGTGTACATTTTTTTGGAAGAGGCTGAGTACCAACAAACAATCTTTAGCACATAAAAAAATATAAATAATACAACTAACATATACTGAAATTCACCTTGTTCTAATCACCATGATAGGGACTCTACATGTATTCACATAGGAGTTACATAAGAGTTGTGAATATTATCCACATTTTAGAGGACAAAAATGAATTTTAGACATTAAGTAACTTTATCAAACCCCCAGCATTACCCAGCAGCAGAGTTGGCATGAAAATGCAGGTCTCCTTTCCCCTATGCCCGGGCTTTCTTTAAAATTGTATCTTCCTTCTCCTGTTTGAACAACCGAGGGTATAGAGAGGTGTCAATTTTGAATAGTTAGATATATACTAACGTTATTTTCTTGCCATAAAGCAGAAATCAAAAAACAACTCTTCAGAAAGTCCATCAGTTTACCAGACCTTCACATCTTCCCCTTTCATCTAGGCATCTTTATTTCCTCGATACATTATCTGGGCTTTGGTTACTGGAAGTTTCCCCAGGGCTTTGGCAGAGCCTTGAGAAATTTCAATTTTCGAGTACTGTTTCAACTGGGTAATGTTTGTGTGTGTGTTTCCATAAATGTTACATCAGGGCCACAGCTGAGAGGCCTTCACGAATCTTTTCAATAAAATATATGTCCATTAGTGGAGATATGCATTGGGTGCTGCAGAGAAGGGTGGAGCATGCAATATATATCTCCCTAATCTGCTGGCACAATCTCTAAAAAAAATATCCCATACCTGCTTTTTAATTCAAATAACATGGTTGCTATAAGCACAGACAGTAGGAAGGAGATGCTTAGATAGAAAGAGATAGACATTAGGACTAGATCTGAGGTTGCTCACCCACCTAAACTTTCTGGGCTTGATGCTTCAAAACCAAGTCTAAAACCATCTTTTCATACTTGAGATTGTAGTTAAAGAATAAATAGGATAAAATAATCATACGAGAAGTATATACATTTATAAAAGCTTTAATAATTATAACTTTTTTACATCCATTATCTCATTTGATCCTTATGAGCAACCTAAAAAGTAGGTAGAATATGTATTATGTCCTTTTTTATAAATGAAGAATTCCTAGTTCAAAAGGATGAAGGGTGACATATTGTGTTCAGTGAACACTTGTCTAAATTTATCTCCCATGCAGTTGACATTGTACTGGGATGAAATCTGTTGCACCCCAGTTCTCAAGTTTTCAACTGGGGGACACATAACTGATACACACAATCTGTGAAATGCCAATTAGATAAATGGCATGATGTGATAAGCTCGGTGCATGGTGTCCTAATGAGTTGTGTAGATACCCAGTGCTGAAAGACGTGGGGCAGAGGAGAGGTGCTTCCGGGAAATCATTGTCAAGAAAGTTCCCTTGAGGCTTGGGGCCTTGGGTGGGAAGTGTGCAAATGAGACGTTGGCCAGAAAAACGTCATGGGTGTGGTCCCAAAGCAGGAGCAAAAGAGGTGAAGGAAATATTTTTGCTAAACTTCTATATTCTAAGAATTATGCTAGTCATCAGACATATGTTATTATTATTGTTTTTTTATTTTATCTTCATCAGAGCCCCAGGGATTAGATAAAATTGTCTTTTTCAAAAAACCAAACCAAACAAACGACAACAACAAAAAACAACAAGGAAATCCCAAGGATGTAAAATTGAAGTTACTATTCTGAAATCATTCATTTTTTAGGTGATAAAGGCAAGGATTTTGCATGCAGTTCGTCGGACTTGGACTGAAAATCCAAACTTGGGACTTTCACTGCACCAAACGAGCCAAGCAATGACTGCGAGTTACCACAGAGGCCACCTATCCAGGCATTCAGCAAATGTTTAAGAAGCACGGCCTATTAGAATCTCAAATGAACGAGATGACACTGATGCTTACAGTAGGGTGGTGATTTCATGCCTTTCATGTCACTTTCAGGGTGCATCAGCATATGCCAGCATTCTATTTGGGAATCATATTTTAACACAATACATACAGGCTTTTCTCAGGGAATTTACACAGAGCATGACCATTTTTTAAATTAGAAATACCACAATACACCCAAATCGTTAGAACCTCTGCTCCCCTACCAAATCGAAAACATTTTTTCACACTTTATAACATGAAAGTACTTTTCCTTCTCTGGTCTAGAGTCCCAAATCACAGGGCAGTGGCGTTTGAAATGATTTGGACATACATTTAAGGCATAAAGTACCATCTGTCTCGAGCAGTTAGGATAAAGATAATGGGAGAGACAGTTTCCAAGATAGATGGTTATTGGAAAACAACATTTCGTTGAGGAATTACTAAGATGTCACACTCAGGTCATTTCCAATGCACCCAGTGTTCCATGACAGAAGGAGAAGAAAGTAGAATGAAAACCGGGAAATGGTACAATTTCCCTGCTCCGTGGGTCTAGCTCAGGAATTGAGGCCTGCTGCATTACATCCAGAAAAGATGCTGCAAGACATCTACAGGCATCCTTTGCGAGTGCTCATTAAATCAGACTAAGAGGTTGTAGGAAATGCAACAGGCTCCCCCTGAGGCCCTGAATGAAATCAGCTTCCACAGTGTCAGTAGTGGGTTTCAAGCATGGAGCTTTGAGATTTGAGGAGACAGTTCCCCCAGTTATCTTTGGCAGGAGATCAAATAACTGAGGATACCCGGAGTCCTATGTAGTACTGATATGGGCCGTGGTCACTGCCCACACCTCCATATTTGCCTATTGTCATTTTTACAGTTGTCTTTTTCAGAGTTGCAGAACTGTAAGAGCTCATTTTCTTGTACGAATGTTCCTCTTGCATCCATTTCCTCTGGTATTAAATTATGTGTGTGATTCTCTCTGAATTCTTGAACAATAGTTGACCTCTGTTTAAAATACAGAGACCCAAAATAAAAATGGTATTGCAGATCCAAAACTTCAGCCACACAGAGGCCTTTTCTTCTTTTGCCTTGGTTAGATGAGGCTTTTTGGTCCACAGTCCAAATGGTTCCTGCATGTCTGCTCCCATCTCTTCTTGGCAATGTCTTTATGATGAAGTGTCCACTTTCTCCATACCCTCATGGTCCCTTCTGCCCTGCTTCCCATTAACCATGTGTGTTTCCGCTTGTTTGTCTCCAGATGTATTTGTTAGCATTTTCCAGTTGAATCTCATCCTGCTATTTTTTGCTCATATTGCTAACCTCTCCAGGGGCCCATATGCTTCCACAGCTCCTGTGCCAAAATCACAGAGCATCTTAATACAAACCTCCCTTCCACATCTTCATACCCGCCAAAATCATAGGCCGTTGAGAGTGCCAGCTTGATTTACAACCAGCTCTGCTCCAGCATAATAGGACAAGCACCAGGTTTGGGGTTGAATCATAACCATGCCATTTTCCAACTGTGTGACCTTCGGCAAGATGGTTTAACCTTTGAGCCTCGATTTTCTCATCTCTGTTCTAAGAATGATAACTACCTTACATGGTCAGAATATGAGATGATGGTTGTTAAGCACTTTCCATGTTCTTTGTCACATTGCAGATACCTCTCTGTCTCCTGGAGGAGCAGAGAAGAGCTAAGATTATCAATGAGACGCCCCCAAAAAAGAGGCTCTGTGCCATACCCAGACAAGGCCGGAGCATTAATGAATTAACTGGCTTAGAAACAAAAACTTTTAGAGCCAATTGGTGAAAAACTGATGGCTACAGAAAACTGCCATTTGAGGCAATGTCCTTCCCCTAACTCACTGAATAAGTTTTCTTACTTCTTGTTGACAGACTTACTTTTCCCTGAACACACACACTATGTTCGTCTACTCCTGCACGCCTGAACATCATTCTCTTTCTATAGAATGCATGTCCTTTTCCACATCTTTGTCCACTTAATAAACTTCTGTTCAGCCTTCAAGAGTCAAGCCAAGCATCACCTCCTTCAGGAAGCTGCCTTACCTTCTTAGGATGAATGAAGCACTTAGGATTCCATGCTCCTACATCAACCTCTACGAATCTCTCAGAACACATATCACATTACTGTGATTTGGACCTACCTGTCTATTCCTGGACTTGTCTGAGCACCTCTGCCAGGCAAAGGCTACATTCTACTTTTCTCTGTATTCCACATGTCAAGAATTATGCTTAAGACACTAAATAAATTCCTGATAAAGGTTTGTGTGAGTGAATGAATGAATGAATGAATGAACACAGTAATGAAAAAACATCTTATCATTTATATTTGACTTTAGCAACAGCAAGCCCAGAATGATAATTTTCAGACTTGTACTTAGAAGCAAGAAAGAACAAGTGCCATTAAAATGTCTTGCACAGTGGCTGTCCACCCTGAACTGCCATCAGAAATGTCACTTGCTATGTTTTCTCCCCACTGCAAGGGACCTAGAACATCAGACTGTTCTTTATCTGAAAACTGTTTTTCAGAATGTATTGTAAGGATGGATCAGAAATCAAGGCAGCCAAGCAGCAAGGCGAGATCTGCCTGCACCACCACGTAAAAAATATTCAAATTGGGAGAAGCTCAAAATAGCCCAGGGCTCAAGGAGGATATAGACTGTGTCTTTCCACTTTCATACACAAACATTAGGCTCAATTATCTTGGGAAGTCTTCCTAATTTCTGACCCTTTGCTTGGAATATTCTTTCCTAGATCATCTTAGGGTTAAGACAGGGCTTCTTTGACAATCATTTATAAAATAGCTCCCTATCTCTCCAGTTACTCTCTGTAACAACACCAAAATTTATTTCCTTCCTGTCATTTATAACTTTATGAATTTATCTTGTTTACTTGCTTATGTATCTTTCTACCACTTTACCCACATTATATCCAGGCTCTACATTCCACTGAAGCAGAGATCTTTTTGGACATAAGTACTTAATAAGTATTTGAGGACTGAAGGATTCATTTCTCATCTTTTGTTTATTCATTTAATAATTATTAAGCACTGCCTATGTGCCAGGCACTGAAATAGCAGTGGAAGGGTGATGTGGATAATTTGAGAGAAATTATTTAGAGGGGTTACAATGAGGAAGGGCCATATTGAAAAACAACAGTCTCTAAAATTGCAAGATAGGGCAATAGCATAAAGTAATGTATGAGAAGTATATATTTTGTTCTCTAGAAGCCTTTTATAGAGATGAGGTTACAGTAAGGTAAGGGCAAAGCTGACTCTGTATAGACGTTTCTACCCAGCACAATTCCTGGTCTGCAGAATCTATATTCTTATTGGCCCAGGTTACCGCCTAATCTCTGGGCATATATCGAACCTGAACTGAAGATGAGCTCATGGGGAAATTAAAAATTTGAAGCTATGGGTTCTTAAATGACTTAAAACCTATAGGTCTTTGTTTATTGGGTAATGGAGGGCTAATCGTCACTTACCACAATCAATAGGAACTCAAACACTATCCTGCTCATATCTGCTTTCCAAAAAGGCTTTTTACCCCTGGAGATTGGGAAAAATACAAAGAAAATTTTGAAGTCATTGGCTTGAAGAAAACATAGTGTTCTATCTCGGAATGAAATCATAAGGCAAGGAGGTCACAAATATGAATTAAGAATATAAGAATCCAAATGAATGCACTTGAACTTGAGTAGTGTTTCATTGTAAGAAGCCTCTAAAACATCTGAGAGGTGGAACACAGAGGGCTGACAATCAGGTGCTGTCCAAATCAGGCAATGCCATGTGGAGCTCTAGCCAAGTAAAGAAAGGAGAGTGGGTCCTTCACTTTCTTTAGTCCCAGTGGTCACAGGGTGAAGCCAAGGCTTCTGGTGTGAAAGACACCATCAGCAACAAGCGTTGTGAATGACATATAAAATTCAGGACCTACATTTTAAGGATTTCATTGTATTTTTCTGTGTATCTATACTTATGTACACTCATATACATGCGTGTGTGCATGTATGCACGGGCACACACACACACACAAAGTTCTAAAGAGAAGCTCACTACACTCTAAAGAGACAGACTTTTTGAAATACAATGCAGCAAAAATTATTTACCAACTTTGCGGAGTTCCGAGACCAGTACCAGACAAAGGCCAGTCAACTTGATGAGGAAATTTTAATGCCAACTGATTCTCTACACCTCTCAACACCTCCCTTTCTTTTCCATTCCCTATGGTGCTACCATGATGAGATCAATACAAGAAAGGACATATTCAGAAGCAAGGCAGTGCTGCCACTCAGAGGGTCTGCTCTCATAGCTGCTAAGGCAAGAAATTATTCCCAAATTTGAACTACCATATATACACTTGGGAGACTAGGGAGACTCACCCCTGTATGAAGTGAGAGTGATAAACAATAATAAGAGTTCATGCCAGCCAAGTTCTTCCTATGGACTAACACCTGTAGTCTACTTTCTCCTTATGGTATGTGGTCTGCCATTCCCTACGATTCTCTTAGACTCATCCCTGATATTTATTTCTTAACCCAGAAATTTAAAGAGGCATAAAACCAAGGTTGGAGAGAATAAAAGAAAAATGATAGTACTTACATAGAGCTTCATTTACTCAGTTGATATTCACCAAGTGCCTATTCTGTGTTAGGTACTGTGACAGTCTCAAGAGTAAGGGACATTTAGGTCCTGACCTTCTATATCCCTGCTGAGAGAGAGAGAGAGAGAGAGAGAGAGAGAGAGAGAGAGAGAGATTATTAACCAAGTATACAGCAATGTGACTATATTGTTTTTAAACTGTCTCTGAATTAGGTTCATTCTAGATATTTGATATAAACACAGATTTCTTGCCCCCACACCCACCCTGGTATATTAAAACAGAATCTCCCCAGGTGGGACCCAGAGTTCTGTATTAAAAACACAAAACGTTTTTAGGTGATTCTGATGACCTAGTTCACAGAGCTCCTTTGGGAAACAGACTCTAATAGATGTAAGCACAATGGACAGCAGATAAACTGAGAAGAGGTGCTTTCCCAATCTCCTGCTTCCTCAAATGTCCTCCAACATCCTTCACACTAACTTTATAGGCTTCACACTCTCTATGCTTAGGGAAGTTGTTTTACTTTTATTTGCTATTTCATGAGCTATCACTAACAGACTGCCTCAGAAAGATGGTTCCTTTTGTCTGTGTACTATTAGAAACAAAAATTATACTGTGTTTTACACATCTGTAGAAAGTCTCCAACTTTTATGTACCACGGAGTTCCGCTCATGTTTTCAGCTTAATAGCAATGTGCTTTAACACCTGGTCTGTGATATATTTTGGAATGAAGTCAGGAGTCTGCTCCCTCTTATGCATAATTTAAAAATATAGGCACCATGTGTCATTTAATGGAGGAGAAAGCACCAACCGCAAACTGACCTTGCTTGCTCTTTCATTCAAGTGCTCTGCAAAGTTAATTGTTCTTAAATAAGAACAAAATAACATTTTATGAGAGACCATTCCCCGGATCAACCCCAAACCTGATCTTATCCTCTGCTAATTGACTTGGCCAAGACCTCTTTGATGAATATATTGTGTAAAACTGTCAAAGATTTTTTTTTTCCTCTCTCCGAAGCTCTGTTTGACTCCCAGATTGAAAGTTTCAGCAGAAAGAAGTTAATTACGTTACCTTTTTTGTTTCTACCAAGAAACTTTATATATAGAAAGAGCCAAATCTGTCCTTGAAAGTCTGACTACCTCAATTTGTACTTCATTGCATTTCATTTGGGGAGAATCCATGATCTAGGAGAGGCCCTATTTTTCCACCTATAAAGTGGGCACAGCTGCATTCATATACTTCAAAGAAATTTGGACGGAAGGAAATTTAACTTTGAGTGGTGAACACACAATGCATATACATGTTATTGAACACACAATGTATATACATGTTATATACACTTGAAACCTATGTAATTTTATTAACCAATGTCACCCCAATAAATTCAATAAAAATAAAATATATTTCATAAAAAATTTAAGAAGGACTTAACAGAAGAGAAAAATGATGTCATTTCTGACACCCTTATCATTATCGCTACCATTAAATTTCCCTCACTAATAATTTAGGATTTATGAGTCTGGCCACATGAGTATCAATCCATTTCCTCTAAGACACTCAGCCTACAATTCAAGTTATTGTAAGTCTCTTGAAGGAACAAAATTTATGTCATGCTTTTTGTTTTTCCTCTGCATAACAAAGAACCATTATTTGTTTAGTAACTCTGTAGCATCCACTTAATAAGTGTTATTTATATAGTTTACTTGGTTATGGTCTTATGGTTCAAAGACCTTAACTTTAAAAGATGTCACTTCATAGTTTATGAACTATACTTTCATATGACACCCTATCAACTCAAGAGTTCTCATATGGAAGATGTGCCAATAATAATAATAGTTT
>NW_011888809.1:3695933-3698303 GCF_000151845.1 Pteropus vampyrus
TTGGGGAGAATCCATGATCTAGGAGAGGCCCTATTTTTCCACCTATAAAGTGGGCACAGCTGCATTCATATACTTCAAAGAAATTTGGACGGAAGGAAATTTAACTTTGAGTGGTGAACACACAATGCATATACATGTTATTGAACACACAATGTATATACATGTTATATACACTTGAAACCTATGTGATTTTATTAACCAATGTCACCCCAATAAATTCAATAAAAATAAAATATATTTCATAAAAAATTTAAGAAGGACTTAACAGAAGAGAAAAATGATGTCATTTCTGACACCCTTATCATTATCGCTACCATTAAATTTCCCTCACTAATAATTTAGGATTTATGAGTCTGGCCACATGAGTATCAATCCATTTCCTCTAAGACACTCAGCCTACAATTCAAGTTATTGTAAGTCTCTTGAAGGAACAAAATTTATGTCATGCTTTTTGTTTTTCCTCTGCATAACAAAGAACCATTATTTGTTTAGTAACTCTGTAGCATCCACTTAATAAGTGTTATTTATATAGTTTACTTGGTTATGGTCTTATGGTTCAAAGACCTTAACTTTAAAAGATGTCACTTCATAGTTTATGAACTATACTTTCATATGACACCCTATCAACTCAAGAGTTCTCATATGGAAGATGTGCCAATAATAATAATAGTTTGTACTATTTATTGATTATTTACCAGGCAGTGCACCCAAGGTGCAGGTTCTCATAGCCTCTAATTTTCATATGAGGAAATTGTGAAGTAAGAATAAAAGTGACTTAACCCAAGATAAAATGACAAACTCAGGAAGTCAAATTCCACACTTCATTGCTCCCCTCTCTGAACTGCAGGCGCTGTGTTTCCCACTCACCTATGTAATACCGTCCAAGCCCCAATTAAATAGTGTAGTTTTGAGTTCATTAGTTTTATATATTGAGTTTTCACAGAATATTTCAAATAAGTGTAGTATTTAGTGGACAATCTACTGATGTATACACAGAAACAAATAACCTATGATAACGGAATGCCTTTTCTAGAGTCTTTCTTGGCTTCATGGAACAGCATATCAAAAACCTAATGTTTTCATTCAAAAATGATATTATTTAGAATAAAATGCAAAAAAAAAACCCACCAACATATGAGCACATAATGACTTTCATTCATCATTTAGTGTAAACTAAGCAGTGTCTAAGTCACTGGACTTGGACTGTTCCCTTGCCTAACCTGTTTGGTAGCTGAATTTACTGATCTTATAAGTTAACTCAGTGGCACATGATAACACTATCATGTTTTTTAAATCTAAACTATTATAGATAAAAGATGCACTATTATTTTATGTACAATTAAGAAAGAAAAAATACTACTGAAAACTACATGGTGATATATAGCAAATGCAAGATGAATTTAATTTCAGACAAGTTAAAATATGAAAAATATGCACCTTAGCATTAATTAAATATGATTGCCTTTAATTCTCTTGTGAAATTGCTAGTCTTAAACTTTTATCTTACTGAAAAGAGAAATAATTTCACCTCTGTCTATAGGGTCTTGGTTAAGAAAATGAACTCTAGATTTGGACTTTACAGGTTACTGTATTCTATTAGACAGCTTTCTTTTTGTTATTTAGTTTCATTATTTATAAATAGTAATGAATAATATTATCTGCTTCATGTCATTGTAAAGACAACAAAGGTAATTCACATAAAATTGTTCAGCACATAATAAGAAGGTTGCTTGGTACAAACAGATGTTATATAATTATATTTTATAATCAGACATGAAAATGTTAAAGAAGGTTATGAATATTTTATTCAAATATAGAAAATGACCACAAATTCTTTGAGGTTCCTCCCATCAAAAGGAACTCTTTATTTCTCCATCCCTTGAATATGAGCTTCACCAATGAGTTTTTTTGACCAATGGAAAACTAGCAAACATAATGCAAACAGAGGCTTGAAAAGTGTTACTGTTTACTATCATGAGAGTGAATCTCTGGATGATGAAAGATATGTAGGCATCACTCCAGCAGACATCAAGCTAACCATCAGACATATGAGAAACACTATCCCCTTCTCAAAAGTTTATCAAATGCCAGAAATGTGCGTGAGGCCATCTAAGACCAAAGAGCTCTCAGCTGACCCATCATTTAACTATAACTGTATAAATAAGCTTAGGAAATTGTAGCAGGAAGGCTGCCCAGGTGAGTCCAGCCCAAGTTGCTGGTCCATATAATTGGCAACTATTAAAGAATTGCTGTTTTAAGTTATTAAGTATGGTGGTAGTTTGTTATGTAGCAAAACTAACTGATAGAACCATGGAGGAATATTTCTCTGTGGTTTTTTACTGTTTCATTTTATTAATATATAAGTCATAT